>NC_133651.1:68950580-69106489 GCF_009905375.1 Apium graveolens | reverse complement strand
TTCAAGATTGAATTCAAGTCCCTTAATACCAAGATACGTTCTGATCTGTGCTATTAGGCTTCATATCAACAATATCCCCATTGTGATCTCTGTACTTTGGAACATATCTGCTGTCAGACTTAACAGAATAAAGCCTTTTCTGTCTCTGAATCTGTTCTTTTAAGTAGTTTGCAGCAGTCTTTGTTATTCTGTCATCCATTTGAAGTAAGAAAAGTACATGCTCCAATTCTTCAAAATACTTCAAAGGAATGGCATTTTGTCTTATATGATAAACCCTACCATCTGTCATGAAATACAACATGATGTATTCTTTCAAGTAGGTATGGTAAACCATCTGTACAGATTCTAGTTGATTCAATCTCTCAGGAGTTGCTCCAATACCTGGTTCACTCAAGGAAGTTGGATCATCGGTAGTGTTGTGTACTCTTCTTTCATCAGCACTTCCCAATCCAGTTTTATCTCTAGCTTCCTTTCCAGTAACTACTCTTGCTTCAAAACCACTTGGAGTAGTCTTCAAAGATTGAGTCTGTTTTGCTTTAGTGAATCCTGGTAGGAGTGTTTTAGATCTATTTTCTGATATCAAGTTAACTTGAGCACTGTCAGAGGTTACTTGCTTCTTCTGAATATCAGAACTTACAATTTCTTGACTCTGAACAACTTGAGCCATGTCAGAGGTTGTTTTAAGAACTTTTCTTGAAGTCAGAGCAAGATCATCTTTTCCATCAGTAATTTCTTCTTTCTCAGGAGATACATAAGGCTTGATAGGTTCACCAACCTTTTCTTTACCCTTGGATCTTGGATCTATCTGTGGTTGTGATCTAGTCAAAGTTTCTTCAGTATGTATCCTTTCTTTGATCACAATGCCTTTAGGTTTTGGAAGTAACTTTTTACCAGAAGCTTCAGATTTAGATGTGACTTTCTCTGATTTAAGTCTGGCTTCTTCTTTCTTTAAACTTTCCAAGTCCATCCCTGGATTTTCTTGAAGAAATAACTGTCTTGACATTTCCTCATCAAGATCTAGAAGTTCATCAGAACTTATCCTTTTACCAGCAGCAGAACTTATTCTTTTTCCAGTATCAGAACTTGTTCTGTGACTATCTTGTCTTGATGTAAACCTTCTACCTTGACTATGACCACTACCCATTCCAGAGTTTCCTTGGTCATCTTTTCCATCATCCTTTCCTTGCAGTGTCTTGTTGGTTTTGCATTTGGACTTAATTACCTTCTCCCCCTTTTTGGCATCAGTAGGTAATAAAAGAGAGATAAGTAGTTCCACTGAGGTCTGGATTTCAGTAAGTTGCGATTGCCGAGAAGCTTGGTTTGTCAGAATTTGATCAATCTGAGCTTGTTGCTTCTCTTGAGTTTTCTCAATATAAGCAACTCTGTCAATGGTAGGTTGGAAGAACTTTTTCTTATCAATTTTCCAAACTTGTTCCTGTTTGATAAAGTTCTCCTGAATCTTGTGTAGCTCTGCATGAGTGTTAGAATGAAGACCTTGTAAATGTTTAGTACTCAATGCAGTGACTCTAAGCTGGGTTTTAAAATCATCAGAATGTAACATTTCATCAGCTTTAGTCAAGTGCTCAGCAAGATGTAAAGCATTTGGAACACAGGAAACTAAGTTCCATTCCTTAGTCCACTCCTGACCTGCAGGAGTTTCACTCCAAGGTACTGGTGCATCCCCGATAACAAACTCCTTTACCAGTTCAGACTTTGGAAGAGTCAGTGGAGGAGTATGTCCTGAAGGACCTGCTTTATCAGCATCTACAGTTGTAGCAGCCTCACCAGTATCTCCAACATTTGCAGCATCAGAACGTAGAGAATCAGTATCTTCTGATAAGACAACAGTGTGAGTAGCAATGGAGGCTTCAGCATCCTCTAATTACTGATCTGATATTAAGTTCTGATCAACAGCCATATCCTGATTGCTCACCTAAAATCTGATCATCAACATCTTGATGCAGATAAGGTGTGAGTGATAACTCAGGAGTTTGAACAACATCAGTACATGTGTTGTGGAAGGATGATTTGCTGTTGGAGCTTCTAAGAAAAGTATTTCAGGCACAACCAGGTTCTGAAGTATCAATTTCAGCACTTGTGCCTGGATCAACAAGAGGACACAGAAGGTGAATTAGCCTTGTCAGATACAGGTTCCTGAGATGGAGTTGATGGAGAAGAAGTGACTGGAGCAAATTCCTTGTCTTGTGAGATCAGAGATTCCTGATCCCCTTCCTTAGCTGCTTCCTCCTCATCATCTGAAACTGGCCTTTGTGCCCTCTGTTTCTTGTACTTCCTTGTTGATTGGATTCCTTGGGAGTGTCAGGAACCGTCATACGTCTAAGCCTCTTGAGAAGCCTAGAACCCCCAAATGCAGATCCTTCTGAGAAGTTGCCTTCTCAGCTTCATTGACTACAGGTTCTGAAGAAGAATCTAATCCTCAGAATCTGATTCATCTCTCAAAGTAATTCTCCTCCTCTTTTGAGATGTGTGAGGAACAGTCTTTGGTCTCTTTGGCGTAGAGGATGTAGGCTTTCACAGTAGGTGCTGAAGAAGAAGGTTGAGCAGTCTGTGAAGTGGAGAGATATGATTGGAGATAAGTTCTGAGGGTGGGTTGAGTAGAATGAGAGGTAGGTACTGAGGTTGATGGATTTTGGTTATGGTGAGTTGGTTGAACATTTGAGTAAACAGATTTGTAAGTAGCAGGATCAGCATTTACCAGAATCTGTTTCACAGACTGAGGAATCTGTAATTGTCTCACCATTGATTTCTTTGTGTCAGCATTTATCAGGTCGTTAAAGTACCTTTTTGCAACCTTAAAAGGTGGGGTTTGAGTGCTGACTAACTGGGGTTCAGCAGTACAATACGTGTAAATAAGTTGACAGAATCTAGCAAAATAAACAACATCCCGATCCTCTGTCATCCTATCCCCAATAAAACCAATTATCCCAGTTGCAAAATCAAAATGAGTTTGATGAATAATAGCATACCCGATGTGCTGACTCAGAATTGGGATGGCATCAAATTTGAACACTTGTTGCCAAAAGCCTTGGTGATGCAATCGAAGAAGAACTCCATTCTCTTATGATATTAGCCCGTTTCAATTGTCCAAGTTTCGTCAGACTTTTTTCATATCCCAATTCAGTCATTAACCCCCGAAGTTCTGATTCCTCTGGTATAGAGAAGGTACAATCTTCTGGAAGATGTAATGCTCTTCGTACTGTACCAGGAGTGACTACATAGGATGAATCACCCACTTGGAAGATAATACTGGGAGTTCCTCGTTTACCACCATCATCAAAAACTCCAGTCCTCCAGAACCGCAGAACTTGTTGACTTGAAAATAATTCAGGCTGAGTTAAGGCGTACCCAACCTCACTATGTGCAAGAAGATCTTGCACAAAGTGCAATTCAGATGGAGCTTCAGCATGATCAAGAATTGCAGCATAGTTGTTTGGAACCTACTGATGAATGAGTTCATGCTTGAGTCCACCTCATCTGTTTTGTGCTCATTTTATGCATCTTTTGAAATTCTATTTTACAGTGGCTTCTCAGTGTAAGTGAGTCACGACTGTTTATTAGAATTTATGCTATTATCAGAGTATTTCTCCAGTAATCATAGAGTGTGAAAAGTCACCAAGAAAATATTTTGCTTTTCTAATGCATATTTACTTAATACCAGCAATGCACTTGGGTCGTCCCTTTCACATTTTTACTCTAGATCTCAAAGGAGTACCTGATTTTATTCTTTAATCTTTTTGCTTTTTCTTTTGATAAGAGAGGTCTATCAGCACTTAGTGCACTCAGCAGTTTTACTAGTATCAGAACTTAACAGATGAGTAGCATTATTCTAATTTGTGACTTAGTAATAAGATATACAAAGTAAACTTAACTAAGCTCAATTATCAGAATTTGCTAGTGTCATAAGATTTCCATTGAAATAATTACTTCTTTCATGGAGTCATTTGTTTATTGAAGACTACTAGGTCAGTATCTAGCACAGTTATCCTCATAGGATTAAATAGGTACTAAAACAACATATCACTTATCAGAGTTTAGAAACATATATCAGACAACAGTCAGTACTTAAAGACATTTATCAATTTAGCACAGAATACACAATGATATTAATTCTGTAAATACTGAGCATAAAGTCTGATAACATAGAACAAGTCTAAGCAGATTTAAAGAAAGAACCTGAAACCATTCCAAGTTCATTTACCAATCTTGTAAAAGTAGCTTCACATAATGGTTTTGTGAAGATATCTGCCAACTGTTGATTTGTGGGAACAAAATGCAATTCCACTGTACCTTCATCCACATGTTCCCTGATGAAGTGGTACCTGATGCTGATGTGCTTTGTCATTGAGTGTTGAACTGGATTACCTGTCATAGCAATAGCACTTTGATTATCACAGTAAATAGGGATTTTAAAATATGTTAACCCATAATCCAGTAATTGATTCTTCATCCAAAGAATCTGTGCACAGCAGCTTCCTGCAGCAATATACTCTGCTTCTGCAGTTGATGTGGAAATTGACTTTTGTTTCTTGCTGTACCAAGAAACCAATCTGCCTCCAAGAAATTGGCAGCTTCCACTTGTGCTTTTCCTGTCAATTTTGCAACCTGCAAAATCTGCATCTGAGTAACCTATTAGTTTAAAATCTGATTCTCTAGGATACCATAATCCCAGAGCAGCTGTTCCTTTAAGATACTTAAAGATTCTTTTTACAGCTGTTAAGTGAGGTTCTCTTGGATCTGCTTGAAATCTTGCACAAAGACAGGTAGCATACATGATATCAGGTCTACTAGCAGTTAGATAGAGTAGAGAGCCAATCATACCTCTGTAGTCAGTAATATCTACTGATTTACCGGTATCCTTATCCAGTTTTGTTGCGGTGGCCATTGGGGTGGATGCACTTGAACAATCTTGCATTCCAAATTTCTTTAGCAAGTTTCTGGTGTACTTGGTTTGACAAATAAAAGTGCCTTCCTCATTCTGCTTGACTTGAAGGCCCAGAAAATAGCTAAGTTCCCCCATCATACTCATCTGATATCTTGACTGCATTAGTTTGGCAAACTTCTTGCAAAGTTTGTCATTTGTAGATCCAAAAATGATATCATCAACATAAATCTGGACCAAAAGTAAGTCCTTTCCATGGTTGAGGTAGAACAATGTTTTGTCTATTGTCCCTCTGTTGAATCCACTTTCCAGAAGAAACTGAGCTAAAGTCTCATACCATGCTCTAGGAGCTTGCTTAAGTCCATAAAGTGCTTTATCAAGCCTGTAGACATAATCTGAATGTTTGGTATCTACAAAACCTGGAGGTTGTTCAACATATACCTCTTCCTCCAATTCTCCATTGAGAAAGCACTTTTCACATCCATTTGAAAGACAGTAAACTTTTTGTGAGCAACATAAGCCAAAAATATCCTTATGGCTTCTAACCTAGCAACTGGTGCAAATGTTTCATCATAATCAATTCCCTCCTGTTGAGAATATCCTTTTGCAACCAGCCTTGCCTTATTTCTTGTAATTGTGCCATCACTATCAGTTTTGTTTCTGAATACCCACTTTGTACCAACAACAGATCTATTCTTTGGTCTTGGCACTAGGGTCCAGACTTTGTTTCTTTCAAATTCATTCAACTCTTCCTGCATTGCTTGCACCCAATCAGCATCTTGAAGAGCTTCTTCTACTTTCTTTGGCTCAGTCTGAGAGAGAAAAGAATTGTATAGACACTCATTTGAAGTACCTGTTCTAGTTCTGACACCTGCATCAGGATTTCCAATTATCAAATCAGGTGTATGTGATTTTGTCCACTTCCTTGCAGATGGAATGTTTTCTCTAGAACTGGATGCTCCCCCATGATTCATGCTATCTTCATTTTCATTTTCTGATGCTCCCCCTGAAACTATGCTCTCTGTGTTGGATTCTTCAGTATTTAGATTTTCAGCACTATTAGAACTTGGCTTATCAGTACTTGACGAATCAGAACTTGAAGAGCCAGATGCATGTTCTAATGTTTCTTGAGATGTGGTAGAATCTTGAGTATGCTCCCCCTGCATAGGTGCATCTTCCTTTAACGTAGTCACCACAGTTTCAATAACATCAGAGTTTAATCCGTCAGAGTTTGTAGTATCAGGACTTAGACTATCAGGTTTTTCAGTATCAGAATATGAGTCTTCATTTTCAAATCTCAGCTGATCATGATCAACGAAATCTTTAAGACCAGTGATCTTCTTGTCATCAAAAGAGACATTGATAGATTCCATGACCACTTTTGTTCTCAAATTATAGACTCTGAAGGCTTTTGTGGAAAGTGGATATCCAACAAAGATTCCTTCATCAGCTTTTAGATCAAACTTTGACAGCTGTTCAGGATGAGTCTTGAGAACAAAACACTTGCATCCAAATACATGAAAATATTTCAGATTTGGCTTCTTTTTCTTCACCATCTCATATGGTGTTTTTCCATGCTTGTTAATGAGTGTTGCATTTTGAGTAAAACAAGCAGTCTGCACAGCTTCAGCCCAGAAATAGGTTAGAAGCTTTGCTTCTTCAAGCATTGTACGTGCAGCTTCAATGAGAGTTCTATTCTTCCTTTCAACAACTCCATTTTGCTGTGGAGTTCCAGGAGCAGAAAATTCCTGCTTTATTCCATGGCTTTTACAGAACTCTTCCATTATCAGATTCTTGAACTCAGTGCCATTATCACTCCTTAGAATTTTCACAGAATTTTTGACCATTTTATCCAGCTGTTTGACATGATCAATCAAGATAGATGCAGATTCACTTTTTGTGTGCAAGAAATACACCCATGTGTATCTGGTGAACTCATCCACTATGACCAACGCATACTTCTTCTTTGCAATAGACATGACATTTACTGGACCAAATAGATCAACATGTATAAGATGATAAGGCTCAAGAATTGATGATTCAGTCTTGCTCTTGAATGAGGATTTTCTTTGTTTGGCTTTCTGACATGAATCACAAAGACCATCAGGAGCAAATACTGTGTTTGGCAATCCTCTCACAAGATCTTTCTTGACCAGTTCATTTATATTGTTAAAATTTAAATGAGAGAGTTTCTTATGCCAATTCCAGCTTTCTTCAATTGATGCTCTACTTAACAGACAGATTGCAGAGCCATCAACACTTGTTGAAAGCTTAGCTTCATAAATGTTACCACGTCTATATCCTTTCAGAACAACTTTGCCTTTAGATTTACTCACAATTTCACAGTGTTCTTCAAAGAAATCAACATGATAACCTCTGTCACATATTTGACTTATACTCAGAAGGTTGTGTTTAAGTCCTGAGACCAGAGCTACTTCTTTAATGATGACATTCACAAGATTGATATTGCCATATCCCAATGTTTTTCCAATGTTGCCATCTCCATAAGAAACACTTGGGCCAGCTTTCTCCACAAAGTCTGATAGCAGGGCCTTATTTCCAGTCATATGACCTGAACATTCACTGTCCAGAACTAGAATATTCTTCCTGTTGCCCTGCAATCATAAGGACCACTAATTATTAGTTTTAAGGACCCATACTTGCTTGGATCCTTTGGTCTTATTAAGTTTGTTAACATTTGCAGCGGATTTAGCATCAGAGTTTATGTTAACATTTTTCTTATCGGAATTTACATTATCAGACTTTGAATCAGAATTTATACTAGAAGGAACAATGGAAACTTTCTTCAAAGAAGGTTTTATTTGATAATAATCATAGTACAGACTATGATATTCCTTATAAGTATAAATGGAATGCCATAAACTACCACAATGAAAACAAGGATTTTGTGGTTTGTATCTAACTGACTAACTCTTAACTCCTGATTTCGAAGGTAAGGAGTTAATATTCTTATTTTTCCTGCAAAAAGAAGCCAGATGGTTAGAACTTCCACAGTTATGACATGTTTTCCTAGGTGCATCAGGAACAGGTTTATAATCATTGCTTTTATTCACACCTTCCTTTCCATTCCTATTTTTCCTAGGTGATTTTACCTTGTTTGCATTCTTGACATCTTTCAGCTTATGCTTAAGCTGCTTCTTTGTCATTAAGCCTATGTTTACTTCAGCTGTCTTTTCCTGTTTTAGTTTGTCAGAAGTTAATTCCTCTTTAACTTCTGATTTCTCATTATCAGACTTTACAGTTACAAACTTAACAGGTTTTAACTTTGGCTTTTGCTTAACAACAGGCTTAATTTCTTCAGTTCCTTTATCATTCTTATTTTCTCCATAACCTAAGCCCTCTTTCCAATTTTCACTACTTAGCAAATTTTGAGTTGTTCTGCCAGAGTTAGTCCAAATCCTGATTATTTCTCTTTCCTTTTCTAACTCAGTTTTTAAAAATTCATTCATTTTTAGCACTTCATCCCTAACATAAAAAGCATCATCTCTATCCTTCTGAGTTTGATGGAATATGACTAATTCTTTTTCTAAGAAATCATTTCTTTTCTTATATGCAAGATTTTCAGAAGTTAATCTTTCACATGTTAAAGTTTGATCTCTATAGCTAACAAACATGGTTTTAAGATATCTTCTCAACTCATTAATATCATCAGTATGAAAAGCATAAGTAGTCTGAGGTACCTTTGTTTCAGCAGCTTCAGAACTGCTCTCAGTACTTTCTTTATCAGCATTTGCCATCAATGCATAGTTCTCCTCACTTTCAGAGTCTGAAGTGTCTATCCAGCTTTTCTGCTTTGTGACAAGAGCCTTGCCTCTGTCACCCTTTACCTTCTTGCAGTCAGGAGATATGTGGCCTTTCTCACCACAGTTATAGCATTTAACATTGGTGTAATCTCCTCTGTCAGACTTTCCTCCTCTGCCTTCAGATCTTCTGAAATTCTTCTTATCAGAACTTATGCTTTTCCTGGAAACCTTCTTTCCCTTCCTGAACTTCCTGTATGCAATCTTTGTGATTCCTTTCACCATAAGAGCACACAGCTTCATCATCTCCTCATCAGCATCAGTCTCAGGCAAGCTTTCAGAATCTGAGTCATCATCACTCTCAGAACTTGATGACTCAGTATCAGACTTTATGAAAAGAGCTTTACCCTTGTCTTTCTTTGAGGAAGCTGCTTTGGGGAATTCTTCTTCAGCCTTAAGAGCAACTGTCCTTGACTTTCCTCCTTTCCTCTTGCTTCTTTGTTCCATCTCCAGCTCGTGTGTCTTGAGCATTCCATAGATTTCATCAAGAGTTGTTTCATCAAGATTGTAGTTGTCTCTTATTGTCATTGCCTTCAAATCCCAGCATTCAGGAAGAGCTAATAGGAACTTAAGGTTTGAATCTTCAAGATCATACTCTTTATCAACCAATGACAAATCATTCAAAAGTTTGACAAATCTATCATATAAATCATTCAATGACTCATTAGTCTTTGAGTCAAAGTGTTCATACTCTTGAGTGAGTATTGTCTTCCTGTTCTTCTTAATTGTGTCAGTTCCCTGACATCTTGTTTCCAGAGCATCCCATATCTCCTTAGCAGTCTTGCAGTTGATTACCCTGTTTGACATTACATTATCAATGGCACTATGCAGTAAGTGTCGTACCTTAGCATCCTTAGCAATTGATGCTATGTCCTCAGCAGTATAATCACTCTTCTCCTTTGGTACGGTCATTGCTGCTTCACCTACAACTACAACAGCGAGTTTGGTTGGTTTGTGAGGACCTTCCTTGATTCTATCCAGGTATTCTGGATCTGTTGCTTCCAGGAACATGGTCATCCTTACCTTCCATATGGGATATTCAGATGGTCTCAGTATGGGAACTCTGATGGTCTCATACCGACTCTGAATTTGTGTCTTTGGTGGTTCCTCAGTTGTGGTAGGCTTAGTTGGAGTTTCTGTGTCCGACATGATTGTGTTTGGATCTTTAACTGTATGTAAGTTAACAGATAGGCTCTGATACCAATTGTTAGGTCACACACACACACTGCAGAGGGGGTGAATACAGTGTATAGTACACTCAAATCGAACTTAAAGAACTTGAGTAACAGAAGACAAACTTTATTGAAACAATAAACTCTGTTACAATATGGAACTATTACCTCTCAGTGATGAACAAATATCACGAGAGCTGCTAGGGTTATATATATTAAGAACTTCGATAATGGTAACACTTATAGTGTAAACCCTATGCCTGTGTTTATATATTACACAGTTACAAGATAATTGCTAATTGATATGGAATATAATTCTGCTTCCTAAAATATATCAATTAGATATCTTCTATTCCAAGTATTCCATTCTTCATGGAATTCCTTCTTCATGCATATCTCTTCTTATGTTTTATCTCTATCTTCTTTCCTTTAATCAGCTACTGTCCTTATCTGATCGTCCTTCAGCACTTAAGTTCTGATATCTATCTTCTGATGATTATCTCCTGATAATATAAGTACTGATATCCTTAAGTCCTGACTTCCAGTATAAGCACTGATCAACAGTTAAGTACTGATCTATCCTGTTCACACAAGATCTGAAAGCTAAACATAAGACATATTAGCCATGACATTATCAAATATATCTAACATATAAACCAAGTATAGCAAGTAGAACAAACAATCAAGTTAGTAAGCATTATTTTCAGAGAGATAGAAAAGGCTGTATGTGTTAAGCATCTCTTTGTAATTTTGCAAGTTCACTTGTAAGTACCTGTGTGCTATTGAAGCATCACAGAGTTCTCATCTTAATATATATCTCTGGTGGATAAGTTCAAATCCACCAGAAAGTTTTAAAACCTTGTGTTTTATTTCTTTGTGTTTGATTTTCATATCTTAATCATTCCGCAACATAGAAAAATCTGCACAGTTATATTATTAAGTTAGAACAGTTTTAAAATCAGAAAAAGAAACCAGAATTACATTCAACCCTCCCTTCTGTAGTTCTTGTTGCATTATTTGGGAATAACAATTGGTATCAGAGCAAGCTTTTGAAGTACAAAGAGTGTAAAGATCACCACAATCAACAAGATGAAAAGAAAATATGTTAGATTAAAGATTCCATTTCTGGACAAAGACAACTATCACCATTGGAAGGTGAAGATGCACCTGCATCTCCTATCTCAAGATGAAGCATATGTGGACTGCATTGAGAAAGGTCCACATGTCCCTATGAGAGCTACTACAGGAAATGAAGCATCAGTCCCAAAACCACAAGCAAAATGGTCAGATCCAGACAAAGAACAAGTTCAAAAGGATAAAAAGGCCATGAACATTATGTTTAATGGTGTTGACAATGACATGTTTGACAACATCATAAACTGCAAAACTGCTAAGGATGTCTGGGATACAATTCAAGTTATATGTGATGGAACTAAGCAAGTAAGGGAGAACAAGATGTAACTCTTGATTCAGCAATATGAGCATTTCCATAGTGAAGAAGGTGAGTCACTCATTGACATTTTCAGTATATTCCAAAAACTACTGAATGCTCTAAAACTGCATGGAAGGGTCTATCAAACAAAAGACTCAAACCTCAAATTCCTTAGATCTCTACCAAAGGAATGGAAGCCTATGATAGTCTCACTGAGAAATTCTCAAGATTACAAGGAGTTCACCTTGGATAGACTGTATAGTATCCTAAAAACCTATGAGCTTGAAATAGAGCAAGATGAGAAGATGGAGAAAGGAAGAAAGAAGGGAGGATCCATTGCACTGGTTGCTGAACAAGAAAAGGAGAAGGAGATAAAGGTTGAACTTGTTGAATCTGCACCAAACTATAGAGTTTGTTAAGGCAAAGGAAAGGGACTAGTAGCTGAACATGAAGATCAGCTTAGTCAAGATGACATGGATGACATAGATGAGCATCTTGCTTTTCTATCCAGGAGATTTTCCAAGCTCAAATTCAAGAAGAATTTTGGAGCAGCCAAGTCAAACAGAAACATGGTTGATAAGTCTAAATTCAAATGTTTCAAGTATGTCTTGGCAGGTCATTTCGCTAATGAGTGTAGAAAGCCTGATTCTGGTAAAAAGAAGTTTGAGGCTGTTGATTATAAGTAGAAATACTTCGAGTGCTCATGCAAAAGGAAAGGGCTTTCATTACACAAGAAAATGATTGGGCTGCAAATGGATTGGAAGAGGATTAAGACACAAGCTATGCTAATCTAGCACTTATGGCCAAATCAGATGAAACAGAACAGAGACTAGTTCATCAGGAAATCAGGGAAATAGAAAGAATCTTTGCTATCTGGATAGTGGTTGCTCAAGGCCCATGACTGGAGATTCTACCCTGCTCACTGAGTTGAAGGAAAGAGTTGGCCCAAGTATCACTTTTGGAGATGACAACAAGGGTTAGCTTGATTTTGAAGGATAATGTCATCATTGAGGAAGTTGCCCTAGTGGATAGTCTCAAGCACAGTCTGTTGAGTATCGGCCAGCTTTATGATAGGGGTAACTCAGTTACTTTTAATATAGAAGCATGTGTTGTGACTAACAAGAAGAGCAACAAAGTGGTTCTCACCGGAGTGAGAAAAGGCAATGTGTATCTAGCTGACTTTAACTCAATAAATGCAGAATCTGTAACTTGTCTTCTCAGTATAGCAAGTCAAGATGAAAGTTGGCTATGGCACACGAAGCTGTCCCATCTAAACTTCAAGACTATAAATGAGCTAGTCAAGAAAGATTTGGTTAGAGGTATTCCTCAAGTGGAGTTTTCAAAGGATGGTTTGTGTGATGCCTGCCGAAAGGAAAGAAGATTAAAGCATCATTCAAAAAGAAGCTTGATTCAACAATTGAAGAACCTTTGTAACTAATACACATGGATTTGTTTAGACCAGTCAATGTGTTGTCCATCTCAAGGAAAAGATATTGCCTAGTAATTGTAGATGATTTCTCAAAGTTCTTTTGGACATATTTTCTAAAATCCAAAGATGAAGCTAGTGAAATTATCATCAATCACATAAGTCAAGTCAACAATCATCATGATTGAGATGGACCCACATTACTAACTAGCAGAAATATGCATAATATTGATTAAACAGTAAAGTACTTCAAATAGTTAGAATATTAAAGGTACAAGCCTTAACCACAATCCCCGGACCCACAGGAATGAGTTTGAACAACATCTAACATCTTTTAATATTAAAGACCAAAATATCTTAAGTCAAATTACTACCAAGTTTTAAACCCAAAGTTTATAAAGATTAGAGAACTATTCGTTCCCTAGCTACTCCAACATCTGAAGGGAGGCATACCCCGAGTTCCCACATGTCTTACACGCGGTTTGCTTGAAACGAGCCATCCTCGGGTTCACTGAAGGGTTAACATTAATAACAATATTAATGAGCAAAACACTCAGCAAGTGAATAACAGTATATAACAATTAATCAGATGCTCAATAAAATAATAACAGAAGGTAAATCAACAATATGAAATCTCAAATAAAAGTTCAAGTCTTTAATAAGTGATGGAATTGGAAATCTGCACAACGCTATGAGCAATGAGGGGTGATCATCCCACATCAAAGCTCTGAACCACATAACAAGTTATTCACAACTATTGAGGATCCTCGGCACACATTGGCCATATAAAACCATCAGGCTCCCCGCTACTGAGGTTTTAAAATTATAACAGTGACTAGTACCTCAGTCTTATTAGAAATTACCATCCAATTCCTTTTAATCTATTCATTTCAATTCAAAGGGTTCTTGATCGATGACAAGATAACAAGTGTATGTATTGTTAAGGTTCAAGTGACAAGTTGTCTAAAATGAGGGAATATTATTAAGATCAGGGTTCCCAAAAGAAATAATTGAAATATATGAGGGGTTTAGGGTTCACATGATATATTAAGGGACTATTGTAGGGTATTCATGTGGGTATGAGGTAATATGTAATGAAAAGGGGTCAATTCAAGTATGAAAGCGATTAACTAAATCCAAGGTCTAATCATTAGGTGATGTCAGGGACTATTTAATTCTATTAAAACTGTAGTCATGCATTCACAGGGTATTTAATCACAAGAAAAAGAATTATAGAGGTAAGTTGAGAGTTCACTTTCCTAGACTACGCTTACTGATTACTGGAATGGAATCGTCTATGGGTTCCTTTCCTGGCCTCCTACTTGAACCTATAATAAATAGTATCCTCGTCACAACAGTTGCTAACTACCCTTTCGCGTATAACTATATATATATAGATATATATGCACATATATATACACACTTAAACTCAACTAATTACAAATAATATATGCATCACATAATCCAGATAACACATAGAAGGAAATGGCATGGCAATTAATCACTTAATTAATAGTACATACCTAGATTCTATTTACTACCTTAGTCACTTAAGAAATTAACCATATAACATACAATCATGACCAATGCTCCTAATCCTCCTATATAGACTTCAACTCAACCTAAATTTAGTAAGGCACACTAGTGCCTCACTTCAAATGACTCACAAATGCAATGCATACTACTTAACTTACCTGAATGTACACCTGGGCAACATTTGTGTGCCTTGGCAAAGGAATGCTCTTCTACTTGGGGCCTTTGCCCAATTTGACTCTTACTAACTTATATGACTTAAAACTAACTCCCAAACTCATTATGAGATCAAGGCCTCACACAAGACACACATACAATGCAATGCACCTTACTAAGTTCCTAAATGTGACTCTAATGATGACTCCTGGGTGTTTTGGTGGAAATAAGGTGTCTCCGCCTAAGTCTTTCACTCCAAACCAATTCAAAATGCTTGAAAAGACTCTAAACTAGCTCACTTAGGTGATATGACTCAGAGGCCTTACTTATAAGGACTCTTAATAACTAATGCACCAACTAGACTCCCCTAGTTGCAAAATTTGGCACACCTTTGAGTGTCTTGGCAGAAATATGAATTTCTACCTTGTGCCTTTGCTGTACTCTGACTCCTATGACTTTTTATGACTTTAATCTAACTTTTTCAATTGATTTGACATCAAGGCCTCACTTAGGCCTCCCTAGGCCTCCATGCCATATTGGCACAGTTCTGCCTTCCCTGAGTACTACACTGCCCTATTTTTACCAACTTAAAACTCATTTATCTAGTTTAATTACTGGTTTTAATGACTTGTTAAGCTTCCTAGGACTTCATTATATCTATTTAGAACAAGGCCCCATGAAGGCCTAACCTATGACATAGTTATTATTGACCAAAAGTCAAGTTTACCCAAATGTGCCCTATTCTGAGCTGCTTTCGGATTTGTGTGTGTGCACCTAACCAAATGCAAATTTTTATTGGTTCCAAAGCTACTGGACACTTGTATGAACCAAGTCCCAACTCCCCTGAGCTAAGGCCTACCAAGGCCTTACTAAAACTCACCTAAAATGACCTAAACTTCTAATCCAAAATTCTGCCCTGCTATGACCAACACGTCTCCTTCCACCTTAACTCCCTTCATTACACCAAAATTAATCAACAACCAACCAAGGCAAGTCCTAAAATACACTAACACCTACTGATTAACAACATATAAGGTCCATTGCAATTCATTAAGCATGAAGATAAATTATAAAGACAAGTAAAGTAACACATCACAAGACAAGCCATCACTCAATATTTTAAAGCAATATTCGAAGTAAACATGCATGGTAACTTCATGAAACCTACTGACCATAAGCTCATATCATCATATATAATCTAAACTAGCATTTTATCACAGGAGTCACGGCATGCAACTCACAAAAATCAACCAACAAAGCATAAAGGCATCACATATGACATTTTATTTTGGATCTTCTCACAAACCAACATGCAACATGATAAATCATCAAAGAAACATAGCATGCAAGGGCTGGAAATCTACAAAACCTCATTTTTAAAAACAAAACTTTCAAAAATCATGAAACATGCCCGAAAATCATGAAATTTTCAAGGACAACATATCACACATTCGGCTCTTCATAGAGTCATTGCCAAATGTCATGAAAAATGAGAATGACTTGGCAAAATAGAAGTGTAACACCTCTCCGAGATCACATATTGCTCATTTCTATAAGCCACCATGGTTGAAACCTTGAGTTTATACGAACTAAGGCCTCAACTTCGGCTTCATCAACATGCACTTACAAAGCTAACCTCAAAATGAAGATATTCCACTGGATGAAGGTCTTGGCTTGACTAGCTTGAGAAGTGAAAGAAAATGAAGAGAAGTGAAGAAAAATGGCAAGAATAGGGGTGGCGTGTGCTTCGGCCGAGAGGGAGAGAGGAGAGGGTGAAATATTTGAGTGGGTGTGAGGTGAATAATGAGAGCATTCTCTTGGTTTTGTTACTTTGACTTGACTAAAAGTGGTAGTGGAATGGAGAATTTACACAAGAATCCCTCTTGCTAGTTGTGACAAAAATGCATGCAAGGTAAAAGAAGTAAACTAGCAAGTTAGTGGGTTTGGAATTGACGGTCTTAGCCTTGGACCCTATTATAAGCTAAAATACATGCAAGGGTATACTAGTAATCCAATAATTAATGAAAGTATAATTAAAAAGAATGGATTTTAGTAAATAAAATACAACTCCTTAAATCACAAAATTAATACCATAAATACTATGAGATTTTAGAAGTTCTATAAAATTGTTTTCAAAAATTTTGGACGAATATATTTTAAAAGAATTTTCTCAGATCAATACTCTAATATACAAGCCACATAAATTATAATTAACAATTCTAAGTCAAATAAGAAAAATGCAAGTAATTTAATTCCAAGCCGCTATTATACGAATTATAATCTATCTTCTAATCGCAACTATTACAATTATTATCTAATCGCGATAAACTCAAATATTATTTAATCACGTAACGAAATTTTCTCTCGTACAATTAATTATAAGCTTATAAATAATCTAATATTCGCAATGCCACACAACGAAGAATTTATACGAATATATTGAATTCTCATAATTTCTGACATCTAATACACAAAAAATTATATAGTGCACAAAACAGAATATTATATTACATTCATAACAAATATTTACAGGCGTTACACTGAATTCAAAGTAAGAAGAATCAGGAATGATAATGGAATTGAGTTCAAGAATTTTGTGATGAGGTTATTTTGTGAAGAGAATGGGATTGTGCATGAGTTTTCTGCAGCTAGAACTCCACAACAAAATGGAGTGGTTGAAAGGAAAAATAGATCTCTTATTGAAGCTGCAAGGACAATGCTAGAAGAATCAAAGTTACCAACATATTTTTGGGCTGAAGCTGTGAATACTGCACGCTACACTCAGAATATTTCTTTGGTCAATCAAGCAAAATGTATGACACCCTACCAATTGTTCAAGAATAGGAAGCCAACTCTAAATTTTCTTCATGTCTTTGGATGCAAATGCTACATTCTAAGGAAACCTGAACAACATGGAAAGTTTGATGCTAAAGCAGATGAAGGAATTTTTGTTGGGTATGCTGTTGAAAATGCATATAGAGTCTACAATCTTAGAATAAACATTGTTATGGAATCTGCACATGTTGTGTTTGATGATAAGAAGATTGAAGGACTAAAAGATGAAGGCTTCCATGATAGCCTCAAATTTGACAATGTTGAGATAATCTGTGATGACAGTGATGATGATAGTGATCAACAAATAGTGGCTAATGATAATGCAGAAAAGTCTATCTCCAATGATGCACAAAATTCAGCATCAGTCGAGGTACAAAATGTATCATCCATCGGATGACAATCAGCTTCATCCGTAAGGATACAAAGTGCATCATCTGTCGGAACAATTAAAGAGACTGAAAGTCAAAATAGATCACTTACAGAAAGAACTCCTTCTTCAAATCAAAGATCCATAAACTCAGGGGGGTTTCTTCTAATCAAAACTCAGTCACATATTAAGATAACAATGAGGCTTCTTACAGTTTAGGGTTTGGAACAGCCCAACACTATTAACTATTACAACCTGATTTCAATATCGAGTCCTCACACACAAAATCACTAACTACCTGAGCTTGAACATACGAATCGGAATCATAAGTCTTACGTGGTTTTTGCTTGAATCTAACCATAATTGCTAGCTATAATATCAGGGTAAGCAATTAGTGAGCCAAATGCTCATCAGGAGCTATAATTGCATAAAAAAGAATAAAAGATTAACAATGGAATTGAAAGATTCAACAATATAGTATCAAGAGATAAACTTTCAGGATGATGGCATCTTTTATTGTAATAAAACCATTCAAAACCATTTACTTATCAAAAACCATTTTATGATGCTACGGATTACAGCCGGTGATCAGCCGCGAAGTAATCCTGAACCTCGTTGGGTTCTAGAACATTCATGGGATCCCTAGGCAACTTTTAAGCCTACAAATTAAGAGCGGAAAGGACTTACATCTCAGTCCAGATCCACTATCTAAAAAAAATATTTGTCC
Organism: Apium graveolens; assembly: GCF_009905375.1. Classification (NCBI taxonomy): domain Eukaryota; kingdom Viridiplantae; phylum Streptophyta; class Magnoliopsida; order Apiales; family Apiaceae; genus Apium; species Apium graveolens. The sequence goes on along the minus strand of NC_133651.1, from coordinate 69,088,120 downwards.
CCCTTTGGGACTGGAAATCCAAATTTTAACTTTTTATTTTAAAAATTGATGCCATGTGACGGTTAATTTCTTAAACAGTGAGCATCTTTATCAAGGGAATTACAAGGTTTCTATTCACAAGGAATTTGATAATGAGATTTAGCAGGATTATCGGATAGTATGAAGGAACTAAGTCAAACTAGGTTCAAGGTAATGGTTCCAGATAAGACATAGGTATTGAAATATAAGAAGGTGAGTATCAGTTCAAAGTATAACAGGGTATCATGTTTTAGGGGTAAGAATAGGGTTATCAAGCAATCATGAACGACTTTTAAGGGATAGCTGACTTTTAGGTATCAAGATAAGGTTACTGAGTATAACTTGCACAGGTTTCCACATCACAATTACTTGGTATATTAGCATGGTATGACTTTTGAATTACTTGCATAGAAATCTCCAAGCAAAGTTAAACTACTTGCAATAGATACTTGAGGGTTCATGGAATTTGCATATAATACGAAAGATAGATTTGAAACCATTTGGATCATATATATCTAGGTGAATTAGAATACTCGCATCATATATAAAAGTTGGGTTAACACTATCTTCCAGTATACAAAAAAAGGTAGGTTGAAACACTTGCCTTGAGAAAGGCTTGATTTGACTGGCAGGTGGGAGCAGCTGGAGCTTCACTCGACTTTAATGGCAAGTTTACCCTCATCTCGAGAGCGTACACAAAATAATAATATCCTCATTATAATATATACTCACTAACTCAACCTAATTATAAATCGAAATTACGCACATTGGCACTTAGGCCTATATACACATAAACGCTTATATTTACCTTATAAGCATAATAGTTCACATAGCCACTCATGTTCACATAGCATATTTAAGTACATAATAATATATCCATAGACAATATATTGCATCACTAGGCTTGGATGATCCCACTCCACTTACTCCAGTCACTTAGTTCTGCTAAACTAGCCAAAACTCTTAATATCGTCCTCATAACTAGAAGTGCCTTTTCTAAACCATCAAGTTCTTATGGACCCTGACTTAGACCTTACACTCTAATGACCTCATACTATCTTACAACTATGGTGGTCAACATAGGCCTCACTCATAAGTGCACTAAAACTAATGGTTAAGTGATTTTACTCATTATAGTGATTTCAGGGTGACACCAATGGGTTTATGAGTACAATTGACACCCTTAAACTTCAATTTTACCTCTCAAACTTCTACACTAGAATATTCTGACCATAAGGCAACTCTTAAACTTGGTGTGGCTCAAGGGCCTAGCTTGGGCCTACCTGGGCCCAAGCTAAAAGTCCAATGTTCCCCTGTTTCTGGACAGAAAAGTGTCCTATTTTGCACTAACTTATGACACATGATTCTAACTCAATTCCTATGAACTATGGCTGGAACAACTCTTCTGACACTCCCTATAACTAGATCTAACCATGTCCTAGTTAGGGCCTACCCATTACATGGTCAAAACTCCTCATTTCTAAGTTGCAAAAAAATTGTCCCATGCTGGACAGATTCTAAATTTTGGTGTGTGCACCTCACTAAATGGTTGGGTTTCTCTAATTTATTACTTCTAGACTCAATTATACCCCAAGTCTTAACTCCCCGTGGCTTGGGCCTAACAATTCCTAAGAAATGCCCATTCAAAATCAACACAAAACTCACATGCAAATCTGTAAAAAATTTCAGGATTCTATCCTAGCCTTTCCACCTTAACTCCCATATATAAGGTCGAATTTAACACAAACTAAGCATGCATGTACATTTTCGAAAAGAAGAGCATATATAACATAATTATACTTGAAAATAATGCCCTATCTCTAACATGCAAAGTAGAATATGACTTTACAACCAAAGATCAGTAGCATGCAAAGGTTTTAAAAGAGTTTTATTCATGGAAACACTTAGTTTATGCACATAAAAAGTATATCTCATAGAGAACTCTTTAATCCACATGAATTAAGAGTTTCTCTTTGGAGATAACATAAAATCAAAACATGCAAGCATTAAACTTCATCTCCTAAGCATGGAACTTCTTGTAAAGTGTATATTATATGAATGAGTAATGGAATTACACTAGAACGACAAGGATTTGATGAAGAAAAATTGAAGGGAATGGGAGATGGGGCTTCGGCCGAATAAAGAAAAAAAGAGGGGGAGGAGAGAAAATTTAAGAGTGAAAATGATGAGCTTGAGTGGAGTGTGGTTTTGGGTTAACTCCTCTCTTTATGGTTCATCATGCACTAATTCAATAGTGGAATTTGGAATGTACTAAAGTGCCCTTCTCCAATAACCAAGCAAAAGTGCATGCAAGGGTAGTTTAGTCTTTCGGTGGATAGAAGAAGGTTAGTGGGGTATGAATTGTCTCTTATTCCCTTTTAAATTGAATTGGAGGGTATTTACATGCATGGACACCTAAGTAATTTTCAATTTAAAAATCAACTAATTTATATAAAATAATTTTTATATATATAAATGCACCTCCATAAATCATAAAATAAATATCATAAAATAGCTTATGATTTTAGAAATTTAATGATATAAAATTTGAAAGTTTATTATTAAAAGATTTTTAAAATCGATTTTTCATATAAAATGAAGTACTTTTGATTATCATTTAAAAATACTAAATGATAAGATTTTCTTTTCAAAAAAAATTTATATAACTAATACATTAAACACTTAGTTTATAGGCACTCAGTCATATAGATCATCCACATTTATAATTCCACATAATTTAAATTTTAATTATAAACACACAATTATATATAGATAGGGTTTAGAAATACCGGTCGTAACATCCTCTCCCCCTTTAAGGATTCTGTCCTCAGAATCTAGGAGAATAAGTGAGGATACCGGCTACGCATATCCGACTCTAGTTCCCACGTTGACTCTTCAACCTTGGGATTACTCCAAAGTACTCTTACCAACTTGACCAACTTATTTCTAAGACTCTTCTCTTGCCAGTCGAGTATTTTGACAGGTTGCTCCATATATGACAGGTCTGCCTGAATCTCTATAGGTTCATATTCTATCACATGGTTGGCATCGGGATTATACTTCTTAAGTAATGACACATAAAACACATTATGCACATGCTGATACCGAGGTGGCAAAGCTAATTCATAGGCCACATTCCCTACTTGACTCAAAACTTCAAAATGACCAATATATCTAGGTGTTAACTTCCCGTTCTTGCCAAATTGAGACAATCCTTTCCTCGGTGATACTTTCAGCAATACGGCTTCACCTACTTGGAATCTGATATCCTTACGTGCCGGGTCTGCATACTTTCTTTGCCTATCTTGAGCAGCAAGTAATCTCTTCTGAATCAATTTGACTGTCTCATGCATTTGTTGCACCAATTATGGGCCTAAAATCTTTCTTTCTCCCACTTTATCCCAGCTGGTTGGTGATCTGCATTTCCGTCCGTATAAACCTTCATATGGTGGCATGCCAATACTGGTGTGATAGTTGTTGTTATAGGAGAATTCTACCAATGGCAGGTGGTCGTCCCAACTTCCCGTAAAATCAATCGCACAGCTACGCAACATGTCTTCAATTGTTTGAATTGTCCTCTCGCTTTGACCATCAGTCTGTGGATGATACGCCGTACTCATATTCAACTTGGTGCCAAGACTTTCTTGAAATTGCTTCCAGAATCTCGAGTTAAATTATGGATCTCTGTCCGAAACTATTGATGCAGGTACTCTATGTCGTAATACGATTTCACGCACATACAGGTGGACCAATCTGTCCAATGAAGACCTTTCGTTAATCGGAAGAAAATGTGCCGACTTCGTAAGGCGTTCAACTATAACCCATATAGCGTCATGTCCGGATTTCGTTCATGGTAATCCTACTATAAAGTCCATGGCAATGTTTTGCCACTTCCATTCTTGAATATTTAAAGGCTGAATTAATCCACTTGATCTTTGATGTTCTGCCTTCATTTTCTGACAAGTATAGCACCTCGCAACCCATTCTACTACTTCTCACTTCATATTTGGCCACTAAAAGTTAAGCTTCAAGTCCTGGTACATCTTGGTGCTTCCCGGATGGATTGAAAATCTAGAATTATGAGCTTCTTGTAATATCTCATTCTTCAATTCAGTCACATGAGGAATCCAAATTCTTAAGGAAAACCTTAATATACCTTGTTCATCCCTTTGAGTACAAATCTCTTCTCCGGTGAGTTGATTATTATCCTGTTTCATCACTTCTTCCTGACATTTCTTTATCTTTTCCAACAATGATGGCTGAAAAGTCATAGTACGACAAGTATCCTCAGCTTTTCCGCAAACACACAGTTCTAATTCAAATCTCCTGATTTCTCCAGATAATTCCTTTGATACCGCTGCCATATTCAACCTCTCTTTCCTACTCAAAGCATTAGCTACCACATTTGCCTTTCGCGGATGATAATTTATCGAGAAATTATAGTCCTTAATTAATTCCAACCATCTCCTTTGCCTCATATTGAGCTCCTTCTGAGTGAAAATATACTTCAAACTCTTGTGATCCGTGTAGATCTCATACCTTTCTCCGTAAGGGTAATGTCTCCAGATCTTAACTGCAAATACTATAGCTGCTAATTCCAAGTCATGTATTGGATATTTCAATTCATGTGGTTTAAACTGTCTTGACGCATACACAATCACCTTGTTGTGTTGCATTAGCACGCAACCCAGGCCCTTATGTGAAGCATCACTGAAAATCACAAAGTCTCCTTGATCATCTGGTAATACTAGTACCAGAGCTGTAACCAACCTCTATTTCAATTCTTGAAAACTATCTTCACATTTTGCATTTCATTCAAATTTCTGATTCTTCCTAGTCAACTTAGTCAATGGCGTGGTGATTTTCGAGAAATCTTTAACAAACCTTCTATAATATCCCGCCAATCCTAGAAAACTTTGCACTTCCATAGGTGTCTTTGGTCTCTCCCAACTCATAATTGTCTCAATCTTTGCCGGATCCACTTTGACTCCTTCATTTCCAATAACATGTCCCAAAAATTGAACTTCCCTTAACCATAACTCACACTTAGAAAACTTGGCATACAACTTCTCTTATCGGAGTATTTCCAATGCTAACCATAGATGCTGCATATGTTTTTCTTCTGACTTTGAAAATATAAGAATATCATCAATGAATACCACTACAAACTTGTCCAAATACTTTTTAAATACCCGGTTCATCAGATCCATAAATGCCGCAGGAGCATTAGTCTACCCAAAAGGCATTACTAGGAATTCATAATGTCCGTATCTTGTCCTGAATGCTGTCTTCGGGATGTCGTCTTCTTTGATCTTCAATTAATGGTATCCTGATCTTAAATCAATTTTGGAAAAGCATTTAGCTCATTTCAGCTGATCAAATAAATCATCTATCCTTGATAGCGGGTAATGGTTCTTAATCGTCATCTTATTCAACTCCCGATAGTCTATACATAACCTCATGCTTCCATCATTCTTCTTTACGAATAGAACATGTGCTCCCCATGGTGACGTACTTGGCCGTATCACTCCTTTGTCCAATAATTCCTGTAGCTGGTTCGCCAACTCTTTCATTTTTGTTGGTGTCATTCTATAAGGTGTCTTCGAAATTGGTTTCGTGCCTGGAGCAAGGTTGATCTCAAACTCAATCTGTCGATCAGGCGATAAACCTGGTAGTTCATCTGGAAACATATCTGGAAATTTGTTGACTACGGGGATATCTTCCATACGGAGGCTCTCTCTTTCTAAATCCACTACATAGGCTAGGAACGATTCGCAACCTCTCCTAAGCAATTTCTTAGCCTGGACGATTGTAAGAAACAGTCTCTCTTGCCTCTGACCCTTAAATACCACTTTCTTTCCAATCTCTGTCTTTAAATATACTTTCTTAGATCTACAATCTATCTGGGCATTATTCTTCCCTAACCAATCCATGCCTAAGATTATGTCAAACTCCCCTAACTTGAAAAGTATCAAGTCTACTGAAAATTTATGCCCCGAAATATCAATCTCATACTTAGGACATAATTGACTCACAGGAATCTTCTTTTGGTTCGCAATTACCACATCTATTACCCTTTTCAGGGTCATTTTATCATATTTAAGTTTATCAATGAAAGTTTCTGATATAAAAGATCTAGTAGCTCCAGAATCAATCAATACCTTAGCTTCAACATTATTCATTAAAAGTTTACCTGCTATCACCTCAGAATTCTGAACAGCATCCTTCATCTTTAAATCAAATGTCCTTGTTGTCGCTTACGGAGTTGCGGTAGATGGTGGAGGTAATGCCAATACCTCAGCTGACATGCTTGCACTAGTACTTGCCACGTTCATCAAAGCCTTGACTGGTCCGGTTGACTTGCATTCCCTTAGCTATATGTCCAGTCTTTCCACACTTATAGCATGTAACTCCCGGCTTCGGTATCTTACACTCGTTAGCCAAGTGTCCCTTCTGATTACATCTATAGCATGTCATGTTCAACTTATTACACACTCCTGAATGTCTTTTTCCACAATGTTTGCACTCTAGTCTCTGAAATCTATTTTCTCCAACTTGTCCTTGGCTTGACTGGTTGTCCCCCTTAGAATCTAGTCTCTTGTTCAAATTTCCCTTCTCCTGAAAATTTCCGCCTTTGTGGAATCCAATCCTTTTCACACTCCTGTCTTGGGAGCTTCCAGCTTCAGACTTCTCTCCATAAAATGGAACCTTTCTTTCCTTGACTGTATCCCATTACTCTCAATCATAGCAGCTTTCTTTACTACTCCAGCATAAGTATCAAGCTCAAACATAGCCACTCTATCTCTCATCCAAGGCTCTAATCCTTGTTGGAATCTCTTTGCTTTCTCTTCCTCAGTGTTGGTATACTTCGTCACAAACCTTGACAGCTCCGTAAACTTCTTCTCGTACTCCAATACAGACATACTTCCTTGCTTCAATTCAAGAAATTTAAGCTTCATCTGATTCTGCATATACTTAGGGTAATACTTTTCCAGGAATAACCTCTTAAACCTTTCCCAAGAAACTGGTTGATTTGTCTCCATAACTTTCACTGAATCCCACTAATAGATGACTTCCCCTTTCAGAAAATAAGCAGCATATAGCGTCGAGAATATTAGGATCTGTGGTAGAAGTTGTTGTCGGGTTCTTCTTTTTAGGTGGCATGATCCTGAAATAGAAGTTATATCAAAACAGGTATGAACAATACAGAAAATTTCAAGGTTATGGTGTCACAAGTCATTTCATTCAATCGGGTTTTAAATTAAAAAATAAGGGTGATGCATATAAAAGCATAAGAACAATTGAAAGAAAATAGAACGATAATGCATAATTATCGAAATTAGGATCAAGGTACATCAAGATTGAAATAGAGTCTGAATCTAGGGATAACAGGCTTAATTAAAAGAAATAACAGGGAATTCTACAAAATCCAACAATACAATGACATGAAAAGTAGATAATGGAAAGAACTAAGGCTCCACTCCATCAGAACGGGGTTCGGTAGTCTTCTCCTCACGAAACATCTTCACAATACTCTGGAGCTCATCCACAATCATCTGGATAGTATACTGGCTGGTACGGTCTCAGTGCGATGGCATCTCGTCAAGCTTAGTGTTAACGTACTGAACCAAGGTCTCAAGTGTCGCAGTCATCTGCTCCTTAGGCTTTCCTTCATAGTTTCGGTTGTCCGGATACACGCTCTTTAATCGCTCTAACATTCAATCGTACTTGCCCTGAAGCCTGTCAAACTCACGCCTCAACTTAGCATACACGGAGAAAGTAATTGTGTCAGACGGTTCAGAAGATGATGAGGAATGCGCCTTTTGCTGCTAAGCAATACATATATATATATATATATATGAATTAGTAGCGAACGACTCAAATATCCTATACCTACACTCTCGTATAATATTCTATAAACCTATATACATATATAACCTATTTGGGTTGTCCAGGGATTCTAAACCGTAGCTCTGATACCAAAACCTGTCACGCCCCAAACATTTACAAAAGACAATATATGAGTAATTATATTAGTTAACAAAAGGAAATAAATACATCCGAATCCAAGATCTTTACAGGGTTTGGAACAGCCCAACAGTATTAACTATTACAATCTGATTTCAATATCGAGTCCTCCCACACAAAATGACTAACTTCCTGAGCTCGAACATACGAATCGGCATCACAAGTCTTACGCATTGTCTTCTTGAATCTAACCATATCTGCTAGCTATAATATCAGGGTAAGTAAATAGTGAGCCAAATGCTCAACAAGCGCTATAATATACATAAACAAGAATAAAACATTAACAATGGAATTGAAAAATTCAACAATATAGTATCAAGAGATAAACTTTCAGGATGATATCATCTTTTATTGTAATAAAACCATTCAAAACCATTTCCTTATCAAAAATCATTTTATGACGCTACGGATTACAGCCGGTGATCAGTTACGAAGTAATCCCGAACCTCGCCGGGTTCTAGAACATTAATGGGATCCCTGGGCAACTTTTAAACCTACAAATTAAGAGGGGAAAGGACTTGCGTCTCAGTCCAGATCCACTATCTAAAGAAAATATTTGTCCCCCTTTGGGACTGGAAATACAAATTTTAACTTTTTTATTTTAAAAAACTGATACCAAGTGACGGTTAATTTCTTAAACAGTGAGCATCTTTATCAAGGGAATTGTAAGGTTTCTATTCACAAGAAATTTGATAATGAGATTTAGCAGGGTTATCAGATAGTATGAAGGAACTAAGTCAAACTAGGTTCAAGGTAATAGTTCCAGATAAGACATAGGTATTGAAATATAAGAAGGTGAGCATCAGTTCAAAGTATAACAGGGTATCATGTTTTAGGGGTAAGAATAGGGTTATCAAGCAATCATGAACGACTTTTAAGGGATAGCTGACTTTTAGGTATCAAGATAAGGTTACTGAGTATAACTTGCACATGGTTCCACATCACAATTACTTGGTATATTAGCATGATATGACTTTTGAATTACTTACATGGAAATCTCCAAGCAAAGTTAAACTACTTATAATAGATACTTGAGGGTTCATGGCATTTGCATATAATACGAAAGATAGATTTGAAACCATTTGGATCATATCTGTTTAATTTATAAAAATCAAAAATCTATCCGATAGTTATAAATATTCTCTCAGTTATCATATTAGTTTCAAACCTTTGAATCAGAGATTTCAACTTTCTAATCAAACCATCCATCCTTTCTTTTGAATTTGATACTGTATTGAAGCCCTGATTGAGTCAAATAATTTGACACCACAATTGCGTAATAAGGTTGAGTTTCCTGCTCGTTCCGTGTTCGTCGGAAAGGACGAAGAATTGGGAGTCTTTAATATGTGATTGTTTGATGTTTTTAAGGATTAATTAAGCTTCCTTGGCTAATTTGTAGCCGATTCATGTATTTGGTTGTATTATTTGACTGGTAAATCTATTAAGTCGAGTTTTTTAGTTTAAGTTGTGTTTAATTTTAATTTTTATGATTTATACATATGTTGGATGTTGTTGTCGATCATATTAATCGATTATATGTATCCTGAGCTTCGATTTGATGTATAAAATGTTGATTTTTGTTAAGGATTGGTTATAATCGAGTTTTGCCGGATTAAGATCGAAGGTCAACAAATTCCATGGTGATTTTGACCGGAATCCAGGTTTCAATGATCGTCTCTTGGTGTCTTCGTGATAGTTAAACTATAGGCTTGATTTAGAAAAGAAACGAGCAAAAATCCCATAGAATTCGTGATGTTTTGGTGGTTGTAGGCGATTGTCAGAACTTTCTGGGGCTGCCAGAAAAAGTCTGAAGATTCTGGGTTTTCTAGAAATCTGGTGACTTGTTCTTGGGGAACCGGATTGTTCTTGGCAACCCGTCAAAATGACCCGACTTCGACCCAATTTTGATCCAGTTTTACGCATATCAAATTCTTAAAATCTTCTTATACAGATTTTTATTAAAAAAAATCAAAATTCTATTTTAATTTAAAAAAATTGATTCTTAATTCAAAATTAATTCAGTTAATTATTTTTAAATAATTAACTGAATTAATTTATATTCAGAATTATTATCTTTTATTATTTTCTAAAATCATAATTTGATTTAATTTTTTATAATTTTTTATAATTAATTATTTATGATTTAACTAATTGATTAATTTATTTAATCAATTAATTTTATTTATAAATAGTTAAATGAAACATAATTATTTATAATGAGGCCAAATAATTCTTAAAAATAATTTTGAGATTTTAAATATATATATATATATATCTATATCTATATATAAAGGTATTTTATAATTAATTAATATTATTATTAATTGATTTTTTTTATTTTATTCATATAAATAGACCGTTCATCCGTTTAATACGAAACGAATGTGTCTAGACTCAGAAAAATATTTCCCTTCCATTAAAAATACTTTAAAGACATAAATCCTTTTCTATCGAAAGTTCGCTTGTTTTGCAAGTCATTCTGAGTCGAATAATCATTAAAAATTTATATTTTTGACCCGATTTGAGTTTTAAAAACACTGAGACCTATCTTTTGACGAACTGACCTACGTGTTATATGAATAACAAGATTACATGCTATATGATATGCATACTATCTATTTACCACTTTAAATGCCATGTTGAGTTAAACGATGGGGTAGACGTTAAGACATATAGACTTCATTCGAGTTTGTCTAGTTAATTAAATAAGTGCTCTTGATTCATAGAATCAAGGCCAGGAAGGCAGTCTAGTTGTAGTCAGAGCTAATCTCGATTTTTGATTATCAGGCAAGTACCCCTGTTTGATTCTAATTTCAGAATAGATAAATGTTTATATATTCATAGTTGACATTGCTGTTATGCAGATTCCTGTGATACAATATTTCCGAATACTCATGGATTTATTGAGTTCAGATTATTCTAGTAATTGTTCTACTAGAATATTATTTCCTATTTTTGATGAGATAGTGAATAACTATTCTGTCCAGATATACTCTATACTGTGAAACTTGATTGTTATATTTAGCTAATAACTAATCATGCTAGTTATCTCGCCATCAGTTGCTGCAGTTACTCCGAACCATGTGAAATGTGGAGTTGATTATTTAAGGATATCACTTAATTTGATTCCTTTTTAAAAAAATATTTTGATTAGATGAATGCGTAAGTGGTCGTGACGGCGGTCCAGCAGAGGGACATGTATTATATGAAATATTTATAATACAACTTATGTCATAGGCAGATATATTGCCTTTTATTTGAGTGATCGTATTCTGGGACGTGTTTCTACGATTCATGATCCATTTTTATCACATGAACTGATTAGCTGTGATAGTAAGTCCGTCAGTGAAAGATTCCAATCTAAAACATATGGCTTACTGCTTATAGCTTATTTTAGCTTTTAGTGTTGCTCAGATATTATTGTATATCTCTCATAATGTTGTTTTTATCATTTCAAGCATACAAATTATACTGCTTGCTGAGCATTTCACACCTCATACTTATTTCATTATGTTGATCTTTCAGTGCGGGCTAACAATGCCACGTATGTTGCACACCGCCAGGAAGAGGGTGCCAACTGAGCATCTTCAAATCTTTAGGTTTCACCATCCAGAGCAGGTAGAAAGTCGGTAAAAGAAATTGATGATATTAGTATTTAAACTATCATAGTTTATTGATCATTATTTGACATCAGAGTTTGACAAATGTGACGTCATCTGCATTTACCATTAGTATTTGTTAATCAGCATTTGAAATCAGTATTTAGTCACATCAATAATGTAACACCTGTAAATATTCGATATAAATGTAATATACTATTCTGTTTTGTGCTATATAATTTTTATGTATTAGATGTCAGAAATTATGTAAATTGATTGTGTTCGTATACATTCTTCATTGTATGGCATTGCGAACATTGTTATATTATTTATAAGCGTACACAAGCAAATTTTGTTATGCGATTAAAAAATATTTGAGTTATTGCGATTAGATAATAAGTGTAATAGTTGCAATTAGGCGATGGATCATAATTCGTATAATAGCGCCTTATAGAAATGAGCAAGATATGATCTTGGAGAGGTGTTAAACTTCTATTTTTTCCAAGTCATGATCTTGTTCATAAACATTTGGCAATGATTTCTCAAGAGCCGAATGTTTAGAGTGTTGATCTTGGATAGTTCTTATAAAGAATGATCATGCATGTTGATTTTGAAAGTATTGTTCTTTAAAAATGTTGTTTTATCAAGTTTAAACTCTTGCATGTCATTTTTCCTTAAAGATATCTTAAGTTTAGTACTTTCATGTTGATTTTAGCACTTGCATGTTGGATATAATACTTGCATGTCGATTTACAAGTGATTTTCAAAGTAGAAACCATACTTATTGATTTTGTACTTTGGTACTTGACTTGTATGAGATGCATGCTGTGGTTTTTGGTTATAAAATGCTAGATGAAGTATTCCATGATGATAAGTGATTATATTTAGTAGATATCAAGTGATTATTTTGATTATATAGTTCGAATTTTTGCTTAAAAACTCAAAGACATGATGTTGTTATTATAGTTGTTCTTTTAACCTCTTGATACTTGATTTTTGTGAGTTATATGCCATTTTTCCTTTGATAAAATAATACTTTATATTATATATGATGGTATAAACTTAAGGTCAGTAGGTGTCATGAAGTTACCATGCATGCATACTTCGAATTCTTGCTTAAAAATGCTAAAGTAATGGCTCGACTTGTGATGTGTTACTTTCTTGTCTTTATACTTGGTTTTCATGCTAAAGGGATTTTAAATGAACATTATATATTGTCAATCAGTAGGTGTAAGTGTATTTTAGTACTTTCCTTGGTTGGTTGTTGATTGTTTTTGGTATAATGAAGGGAGTTAAGGTGGAATGAGTCACTTGGTCATAGCTGGGCAGATTTTTGTACTAGACATTTAGGTCATTTTAGTTGAGTTTTAGCAAGGCCTTGGTAGGCCTGATCTCAAGAGAGTTGGTAATTGGTTGATAATTGAGTTAAGTAGCTTTAGATTTCATAAAAACTTGCATTTGGTTAGGCACACACACAAACCCGAGAGCAGCTCAGAACAGGACAGATTTGAGTAAACTTGACTTTTGTTTGATTATCATCATGTCATAGATTATCCCTTCATTGGGCCATGGTATTAATAGATGTAATGAAGTCTTGGGAAACTTAACAAGCCATTAAAACTAGTAATTGAATTGGATTGATGAGTTTTAAGTTGGCAAAATCAGGGCAGTTTGGTATTCAGGGGAAACAATTTTATGTCAACTTCAACTTGAGGCCTAGGGAGGCCTGAGTGAGGCCTTTGAGTCATTCCAACTTTGAGAGTCATTTTATAGTCCTAATAACCCTTGAGAGTTGGTTTGGAGTGAAGGCCCAAGGTGGAGATACCTTATTACCACCCAAACACCCGAGAGTCACCATTAGAGTTGCCTTTGGAAACTTTAGAGAAGTACATTGCATTTGTGTGTCTTTTAAGTGAGGCCTTAATGTCAACCCAATTGCTAAAGTTAGCTTAAATTTATAAGAAGTCATAGGAGTCAGAATATAGCAAAGGCCCAAGGTAGAACTTCATATTTTTTGCCAAGGCACACAATTGGTGCCAAGGTGTGCATTTGGTAAGTCAAATAGTGTGCATTACATTTGGTAAGTCAAATAGTAGCTCAGGCAAGTGAACTCTCAACTTACCTCTATAATTCTGTTTCTTGTGATTAAATACCCTGTGAATGCATGACTACAGTTTCAATAAGATTAATTAGTCCCTGACATCACCCAATGATTAGATCTTGAATTTAGTTAATCTCTTTCATACTTGAATTGTTCCTTTTTTACCACATATTACCTCTTATCCATGTGAATACCCTACAATAGTCCCTTAATATATCGTGTGAACCCTAAACCCCTCATAAATTAGAATCATTTCTTTTGGAAACCCAAACACTAATAATATCCTCTCATTTGAACTTTACCAATACCAACCCTTGTTATATTGTCCTTGATCAAAAACCCTTTGAAATTAAAATGAATTATTAAAAGGAATTAGATGGTATGTTTCGATAAGACTGAGGCGCCAGTCACTGTTAAAACCTCAGTAGCAGGGAACTTAGTGGTTTTATATGGCCAATGTGTGTCGAGGATCCTCAATAGTTGTGAATCACTTGTTACGTGGTTCAGAGCTTTGATGTGGGCTGATCACCCCTCATTGCTCATAGCGCAGTGAGATTTCCAATTTCCTTTCACTTATTAAAAATTTGATCTTTTATTTGAGATTTCATATTGTTGATTAATTTATGTTATCATTTTGTTGAGTAGGATAAATTGTTATTCACTGCTTTTCACTTGCTGAGCGTTTTGCTCATTACTATTGTTATTGATGTTATCCCTTCAGGAAAACCCGAAGATGGTTCATTTCAAGCAAACCGCACATAAGACTTCTGGGGACTCGGGGTATGCCTACCGTCAGATGTTAGAGCAGGTAGGGAAATAGTAGTTCCCCAAGGATTATAAACTTTGGGTTAAATATTTGGTAGTAATTTGACTTAAGACATTTTTGGTCTCTAATAATGAAGATGTTAGATGTTTTTCAAACTCATTCCTATGTATTCGGGGATTGTGGTTAAGGGTTGTAGCTTTAATATTCTATCTTCTGTACTACTTTACTGTTTAATTAATGTTATGCATAATTCTGCTAGTTAGTAGTGTGGGTCCGTCACAGGTTGGTATCAGAGCCACAGGTTTGAGTCACCGAACAACATAGGATAAATGAATATAAGATAGGAACTTAGAGGATAGGATGAACTTAGATCATTTGGGTTTTGGGACGTTAGAATCTATAGGTTTTCTGAACCTTTTTAATTATAACCGCGTATATCTATATATAAATGTTTGACAAGCATCATCCTCATCGACTCCCGGATTCCCTTCTACTGTGCCATTCCCTCTTTACGAGCAGATGGCATTGATGGTTGATCGACTAGAGGGCGAGAACGCGAATCTTCGACGTAGAGTGGACCAGCTGTACCGCGAGAACTCGAACGACGAGCCCGACCGACCCCGATTGATAGCTAGGCTTGAGGAGATCATCTAGATGGTTGAGGACCGATTGTTATTGATGATTCCACACTGTGAGAGAGAGAGTCAGATCACTCTTACCTCCATTGCGGACGAGCTCCGCCGAGTGATTAGTCGTCTCCGTGCCCCTGTTCCCCCACCACCATCCTCTTAGACTATCATATATTCCACTTGTTTCCAGCATCGTTGTTGATTAGTACTTTAATTTCCATTTGTACCTTGTACCCGGATTGTTTCGGGAAGACTTTATTTCTTGTTCGTACTTTATTCGCACTTTTCATTCGAACTAATGTTAAATTCGCACTTTGATTATCTCTTAATATTGCCATCTCATTACCATGCTATATACTTGCTTAGATAGAATTTTGTTGTTGATCCCTTTAGAACTCGATCATGTTTAATCTTTTCCTAAGATATCCCTTGAATAAGACCTCATTACTTGATATTTACCCTTATTATAACTTGTGTCTGCAAAATTGAACTGTGAATAAACCTTTCTTGTTTACATTCAGAATTATGCCTCCTCGTAAAGTCCACAACACCAATATCGGGGATCATGAAGATCCACCACCCAACTTGGCTCAACTCTTGCAAATACTTCACCAACAATCTGTTACCCTTTCTCAACAACAACAACTCCTTCAGCAACAACTTCAACAACAACCACCTCCACCACCACCAACCCCTACAACTTTCAAATCATTTCAAGTTGTGAAACCACCAGAGTTCCGTAGAATTCAAGACCCTGTAAAAGCCCAATCTTGGCTTAAAGAGATGGAGAAGGCTTTCATGCTAGCTATTGTAAGTGAAAAAAAGAAGGTCGACTATGTGTCTTATTTCCTGAAAGATGAAGCAAACTATTGGTCGGAGTCAGCCCGTGCTTTAGAAGAAGAGGAAGTTATCACTTGGGGTAGATTCAAGAAGAGTTTCTTAGACAAGTATTTCCTGAGATATATGCAGACTCAAATGGAATTGAAGTTCTTTGAATTGAAGCAAGAAGGAATGACTGTAGGAGAGTACAAGAAGAAATTCACTGAGTTGGCTAGGTTTGTTGGAGATTATGTGGACACGGATGAAAAGAGAGCGAAGGGATTTCAACAAGGATTGAAGCCTTAGCTAAGAATTAGAGTGGCTGCTTTTGAATTGGTCACATATGCTGAAGTGGTCCAGAAGGCGATGGTAATTGAAGGAGAAAGCGATCAAAATTTGAAGGAGAAAGAGAGTAAGAAATGAAAGTTTGGGAGAAATGGTGAAGGAATTTTAAGAAGTTTGGATTCCAGAACCAGTGTAATTACCCAATTTTTGGAATTTTTTTAAACCCTTATGAATAGTGATTTTGCTGATTATTCTGAATAAGAAAACTTTTCATACCACACTATGTAGGGGTTCTTCTATTGTTATTCTGAGATCTTATTAGTACATTATATGGGATATAAGTGTATGTAAAGATCGTCAGAATCCAAATGCGAACACTTTGATTTTTCCTGAAAATCTACCAGATACAGAAAGAACTGAGTATAAGGTAACAGAATAAAAAGGATTTAAATTCAAGGATTATAAGAGAGGATCATAAAATGAATATAATGTATTGAGAAAGGTTAAGGAAACCTAAGTAATAAGATCCCGGGTATGATCCCTCAAACGATAAACGAAAATGAAAGTTAAGCGAATCACATAACAGATCAGCAGTCATTAGCCAAGTAATTAGGAGTTAATTAAGGGGTTAGTGGATGATGATGTCATCATACCAACAAGAGGAAGACAAGTGTAACAAGATGACATAGGAAAGGTGACATAAGCATGACATAAGGGAAGCAGGTGTTGTTGATTAATAACCACACAATTTTTCATGGGTAAAAAGGTAATTAATCAAAAACAAAAGCTAGCAACCAAGCAAACAAATCAAAAAACACAAAACACTCCATTTTCTTCATCAAGCTCTCGGCTTTCCTTCATTTTCAAGGATAAGAAAATCCAAATTCAAGCTACAAGCATTGTTAAATCGTGAGGTAATTATCCAAGGTTCCTTGTACTTAGATATAGTCATCCTATGAATCTAAGCTCCAAATTCCTTCACAATCTCTTCCTAAAAATCATGGAAAAAGATGGTGAATAGTGTTTTTCAAGAACTAAATTTTTTGTTCTTGAGTTTTTGTTTAGATTAAGCTTGGATAAGGACTTTTAAGGGTGATTCCAAGCTAATTACTTGATTCTCCACTCTCCAAGGAAGGTATAACCCCTCCAAACCCTAAATTTACTTGATTATTAGGTTTATTTTTGTTTTTATAGTTCATGAGAGGCTTGTTTGTTGTGAATGTAGAGGATAGTTGGTGTTGTGATGTTTTGGAGTTGTAATTCTTGGAGTATTGATTAATGAACTTAAGTATAGTTTAAATTCATGTTTGAGAATACTATAAATTGATAATTTTGAGTTGTTGGGGCTGTTATGGTGAAGTATGGATGGAGTTTGGTTGTGATGTTGATTTTGGGTTGATTGTGGGTTGATTTGGAGTGGAATAAATTTGGGTAATCACGTAAACATAGCCGTCGTAATGCCCGATTTACCGTAGACTGTTTTTGTTGTTAACATCAGAACCCTTGTACTCACTTTTAGGTTTTAACCATTGCCATGTTTAGATAGTTCATGTTATGAGCTTCGTTTTGATATGTGGTACGCTTGAATCCGATGTACGGTTTAGGAGAAACAACCGTTTTAAGTAACGGCATTTCGCGACCGAACCATTACCCCTCGCCTTACTTTGAAACCTTGGTTAAGGACCTTAAATGACTAATTGTGGTATGAAAAATTTATGTAAAGTGGATTAGGCAGTTGGTAAGGTACTTACGAAAGAATCGCCATAAAACCCTTAATGGTTAATTTATTAAAAATGGTGGAGCCGAGGGTACTCGAGCGACTTAAGTGAATCGTTAAGCGCGAAAGCGAACGTTAGGACTCCAAATGGTTAAAGTCTAGTTTCTTAAGCGACCGGGGTTTAATTCTGACTTATGTTGTTGTTCATAGGTTACCGGACCCATTCTAAGCTTAAGTCTATCCGGGAGCACTCAGGCAAGTTTTCTACCCGTTATACTGTTGTTGTGATGTATATATGTATATGCATTATCTTGTGATAGATGCATGTTGGTTAATTAGAAAATTTTGTGATATATTGAAGCATGCTGATATGGTATATATATGCATGTCTGTTTCGTAATCTTGATATATATCTGTTGATTCAAATGCTTATTAGTTGCATAATACCTATGCTAGAGATAAGCAGTAGTTGCGTATACCCTGAGGATAGGGGACCCAAAGGTGAACCCTTTTCTAAAACCGGGAGTAGATGTTCCCGAGTATATGATATATATATTTATATATATATATTGATATAGTTTTCAAAACTATTAATCGAATAAGATTTATTCGATAACTTTATATTATTTAATGAATATTACTTGAATATTCATTCGAGAACTTATGACTCAGTTTATATTATTTAATGAATATTACTTGAATATTCATTCGAGGACTTATGACTCAATTTATATTATTTAATGAATATTACTTGAATATTCATTCGAGAACTTATGACTCAGTTTATATTATTTATTGAAAATTAATTGAATATTCATTCGAGGACTTATGACTCAGTTTATATTATTTAATGAATATTATTTGAATATTCATTTGAGGACCTATGACTCCGATTATTTACTGAATAATATTCTTTATTTTATTAAAGAATAATGTGTCGATAATCAAACTTACTTTTGATTATTCAAATAAGGATAGTACTTTCGTATAAGTATATCTTTGGTCAATTATTATTCATTTCAAGTATAAGTTTTAAAACTTTTACTTCAATTATTTTTATAAGGATTATCCTTATGGGAATATTATTTAAATGATAATATTCAGATATTTTCTAATATATCGGGACTGATTTACTTTATTAAATCAGCATTACTCCAAACACTCTTTAAATTGTTTTCGAGTCTTCAAAATGATTTTTAAAAGTTAGAGCGGATCCCAAAACTCATTTTTATACTTAAGATCTTCCTTTTAAAGGGGATTTAAATACTCGCTCAAAACCGGAGGGATCCGGCTCTGTGGTGTATTTTATATCCGCAACGAGGTTGCTGTTTTGATAAATGAATTGATTACATACCCAAAGTTCGGGAAGTAAGTCCATCTATTGAGTCGGCATAAGCAACATGGGCTCAGTGGGCGTCCATGAAAGTGTAAGTGGCTCAGTGGGAGTCCATCACATGCGTAAGTGGCTGAGTGGCAGTCCAGCATAAGGTCCTATTGCGACCAGGGTTATGACCAGTGGGGAATTCGTCCATCTACTAGTAGAAAAGGTTACATATTTGTATCTTTGCCTGATCAGCAAGATATCAGGTTTATGCCAAGGTTTTCTCCTTTCCAAATTCATTGGATATTGCAACTCTGTTTATAATTTTCATAACAGAGATTTTCAAGGAGTGTATGAAATGTATATATATAGGTGTATATATATATATATCGGGACTTAATGAAGTATCTCGTAACTTCATTATTTATAACGATATTCAAAGATTGAATCTATTCAAATCTTGTCTTGTAGTCTCATCTATGTGATGAACTTTTGAAACTAATTATAACTTGAACGATGGTAGTTCAAGTAATATTCGGAAAAGATATAAGCATATTGAAGTATCTTGTAACTTCATCTTTTCAACTTATATCTGGTTAATGATTATCTTATGCATGACAAAGATTTTCACAAAAACGTTGAGACAAGGTTAGATATATGAGATCACCTTGCAACGATAGTTTTATACAGTTATAAACTGGAACTCTATGTATATTATACATGGCAGAGGATTTCAAAGATTTTGAAAAGTATATATGTACATATACTGAATATTTTGCGACTTCGTCGCGTTAAGATATCAGCTTGGTTCATTTCTTCTTGACCAAGACTTTCATGAGTGCTATGAGAATGCTCATATATTGTTAATCATTATACATATTATTTTGGTGGGCTTGTTGCTCACCCTTGCTTTCTTCTTTCATCACACAACAACAAATAGAAAAGATGAACATGACCAAGCTCCCAATTCACGAGCGGATAGGAAACGTTCCGCAGTTTCCTATAGGCGTTGATGTCGCTATAGCTGAGGTAGGAACTACCAATAGGCTAGGCTTTCAACTTTTGATGTACCAGACTTATGTATCTTTATCAATTGTAATAATGGCAGAGAAATGTAAATCTATTCAGAAACCCTTTTAAGGTGTAATGGCATATAATTTTGGAATAAAATGACTCGTGTTATTTTTGGATATTCATCTCTGAGACTATAACTTGTGGTGTGTGTATTTATTGTGGGGTCACAGTACAGAGTAGTTGATTGTTTATTAAGATTGGATGTTATTAAGGAAAATGGAACTCGTGACAACCCGGATCCCCGACCCCGGATTTGGGGGTGTTATAGAAATGGTATCAGAGCGAAGCGTTATAAACCTCAGAGATGATGTGGCGTTATGATAATAAGTTCACTAAGATAATAAGAACTCTTGCCAAGTTCATAGTCGGACTACTTAAAGTAGCAATGACAGTTAAAAACCCTTACGGGAACCCTTATAAATATCGTGATAGTAACATAGTTCATTCTCGTAGAGGGCAGCGGGGCACCGAACCCTGAGGTTCAGGAGGATCAGCATGAGGATGTTTTATTACATATTGGAGATCAAATTGTGAATCCGATAGAGTACCCTAATGAGGGACCGGATGAGATTCATATTGAGAATGTTGCGGTTGAGGATGTTATCCCAGAAGGGATTGTTGCTGAGGAGGATCTCGTGGAGGATCCTGACGAGAATAAAGAGAGGACCGCTGAGGAATTGATGACCGTAGTCAGGGCGACTACCAGAGCAAGAATGGCCGCGAGGGTGGCACTAGAGAATGAAGAGTTACCAAGGGCACAATGGTTAATGAGGGCAGAAGGAGTGGGGCCTTCCATGACACCAATTATACCAGTATCAGACCCTCTTCCAGAGGTTCCTGTAGACATCCATGAGGTTCCACCAATTCCTGTTCCCTCCCCTGTACAGAGCCCAGCACCTACTGAGGAAATGCCACCTATATCTCCTGTACCATTGTCACCTGATACCGTGCTAGGTTATCCATTTGAATCTCCTGGGTCTGCACCACCTGCACCCCATGGACTGCTAGATGCTACCACTCAGGCTTCTCTTATCGCCGATTATTATATGACTTTGGGTGGCCTGTCTGAGGCCCGTAATGTTAGGAGTGATCTGTTGGATCGACTTACTGCACCAAGAATTGAGGGCGGGGTACTTCCGGCAGGATTAGCTCATAGCATGGAAAGGATTGAGGCTACCACCCGAATTACAGCTAGAGGCCATCTTGAGGGTCAGGTTGATCCAACTCTACTTGCGACTATCTTAGACCTCATCACCTCGGTGATGGAGGAGGTTAGGGATGTTGTGCGTGCCCGTATTTCTTGATCCATGGTAGTGTGCAGAGCCAGAGCGATCAGACAAGGGCTTCATGTAGCACCGCTTTTGGAGGATTAGCCTAAGTTATAAATGATTAGTTCTAATGACTAGATGATTATCTATGGTAGTACTTTTGGGATAGAAGCGATCAGATCAAATGATGTAATTCTCTTTAATGTGTTCAATTGTTGTACCCTCGAACAAATGGTTATGTATATATTCGTTAATTTCAGTTCAGATCAGTTTGTTTGTGATAAGATCATATTGTCAATTGCACTATTAACACTTAAGAGAGTGTCATGAAGTTTATAGAACTTGAGAATTCATAATTTGCAATCATGCAAGGACTAAACGAGGGAAAGACTTAAGCAAAGTAAGTAAAACAAATATCAAGAGATTCTTAAAATTTTTCCAAGTATTATGCCCCCACAAGGAATAGGATTAGGGGCAAACCATGAATGTGATAATCAGGGAGGTCGCAATTAAGATATAAGGAACCCAGAAGAACATAATGAAGTGGAAAACAAGGATTTTAACGTATAAGATAACTCCAAGTATGGGAGAGGATGAAACATTTCATACTAAGGAAACAGAAGGTCAAGTAAGGAAAGGAGACCCGAGACGGTACTCCTATTGGGCAATCCATGGACCTGCCTAAATAGAACTTAGACTATTATTCCCAACCACCACCCTGAGGAAACAATGCGGCGAGAAAATCTTTCAGGACTTTTAAGTCGCTAAGCTCTCAAAGTTCCAAGGAGCAGGTTGACCCAGTCGAGGCAAAAGCCTGGCTAAAGGAAATAGAGGAATCATTTGAGATTCTAAATGATTGACGGAGTACAAAAGACTGTTTTTATCACTTACCTTCCTAAGAGAAGGGCCATCACTGGTGAAAGACCAAGAAAGGCACGAAGCAAGAGGTTATGATAAACTGATTTAAGTTCAGTCAATTGTTTTCAGGAAAGTACTTCCCGAGGTTATGGAGATAGTGTAAAAGCTTTGGAGCTAGAACAAAGGCGGACGAATATGATGAATTATAAATCTAAGTTGTAAAAGTTGTCAAGATTCGTTCTGATGACAAGAATCCCTGAACGATGTGATGCTTGAAGTCAATGATTAGTGGGTTCATGAAATAATGATAAGAGAAAGGAAATAAAAAGAAACTGAAGTGGAAAGGAATATAAAGGCAATAGAGTTGAGGATTGATAAGGGAGTCGGGTATGAGGAAACCCTAAAGACTCGTAGCAATAGAAATAGAAAAGTATGTAATCATCAGGATGAGGGTGATTCACCATGAGTTAAAATTGATGGTTGAAGGCATAAGAGATACATATATTTTATCCCCTTTAAGTTGGGAGAATTCGAGGAGACCTTGAGATAGTTCGAAGGATAAATAATGAGACGCGGATAGACTGAGGAGACAAGAAAGTAAGAAATTAGGAAAATTAGCTGAAGGAGGTGACCTTCAAGAATGTGAAGTGTAAGACCGGTGGCATGATACCCAGAAAGGGAGACGCCAGGTATAAAAGACATCCCAACATTGAGATGACTGTTGAGATAAACAACAAAAGTAAATAAGGAATTATTAAGAAGAAGTTCACGTTGAACACAACCAATATCTTCCAAACATCCATGTTATCATTACCAAATTAGGAAGGAAAAGCGGGTAACCATTGTTATCTTTTGAAGGCCATATGTGTTGACCTCAGTTTGAATAAGGATGTTATTGTGAAATTGGTATAGACTATCTGGGTGGGAATGATTGGATAAGATAATCTATCAAGGATATATGGCTTGATTTATCCATGGAAGGATGCAAGTACCTCTTTAAAGGTGGAATTAAAGATATAACTTCGATAACTTGAGATGAATCCTAGGGGAATGCATAAAGGTTGGCATTCCACCCTTAATAGGGACAGCATAAGTTTTGATAGTATGAATTGGAAAGGATCAAGTTAGCAACAACCTTTAAGGATCAGTAGAGAAAATTTTTAGAAGTACATAGACAATGGTTCTAGTATTAATAAATGGTATCTTGATATGCCCTGTATCTAGGGAATACAGGAGTAACAATTCAAGGATAACCTTAGAGGTTTTACAAGGAGAAAGGTAATATTCAAAATTCTCAAGAATAAAAATGTTGATAAAGGAAATATGACGTAATTATAATGATGCCAAGTGGGGCACGTGTTAAACCACGAGAAAGTATGGATCGAACCAGTAAAGGTCGAAATTGTTCAGGGCAATTAGGGCCTAAGATAAAAGATGTTCTAAGTATGATTGAGAGTCAGTCGTGACAGTGATTAACCTCTAAAGACTGAGGCAATAACTTATGGAAAAAATGGTGATATTTTTTTACTTATCAGATTTTAAGGAAAACATCTTCACATAAGCAGTGACTGAAATGAGGTAGAAAATTTAGTTGGAAGGTGGTTAAAAGGACATTGACTGTAAGGAAAATTTACTATCAGGAAAGGCCAAAGAGGTGGCCGACACCTTAAAGGTAAGAGGATAATTATAGGCGCTCGTGCGAGAGGAATACAGTGATGATGGTTGAAGCCAGGAAGGTTGTATTACGGTTCGGAAGATTGACATTCCTTCTGGTGACTGTGCAATACTCAACCGTAATAGTAGTTGGGTAAAGGTTTAATTCGTGTAATCGCCATTAGCGGGCTATCTATCTTAGAAGGTCCTATCTTAAGAATAAGCCAGGACCATATTTCAAAAAGGACCAAACAAACCTTTGAGTTAAGTCTTCTATTGAAGGCATATGATTAAGAATGGTATTAACCTGCTATCGTTGCTTTGATTGAAACTCTTCTGCAATTTTATCTGCTTCATGTCATGTATGCATGTCAGGATCAGGAGTGTTCTTCATGAATCATGAATGGTGACTATGTTACCTCCTTAGAAGGATTTGATACGACATGTATGGACTCCGTATGGTTAGATATTAAGATTTCATGGAACGTGAATGACGAAAGTAGATCAGTAGTGGACCATAGTAATGCAGCAATGATTCTGCGAGTAATGAGCTGATTACAACCGTGAGAGTTGTATTGGAATGGATGTTTAGATTAAGTACCACTAATCGGGTCGTGTTGACGTATAAGTTATCTTTGATAGAAAAACTAGGTCGATTATTTACCTATTGAGTATCCATTCCTTCTTATCAATAGAGAGTCGTGTTACTATACGAGGAAGGTTGCAGTGCAAGCATAGAATTCTAGTAACGATGATGTCTAGAATGAGATCCCAGATTCGATTTTCCATATCGAGGGAGTTTCAAAGGTGATTGTGTATAAGCTCGAGCAAGAGCATGGGTCCATAGAATGATGGATGGAATAGTAAATATTTAAGCATGTGAAATGTGATGCGATAATACTTGATATATACATATGTTTTGTTCTCCTATGACAAACCTCTATAGTTCAGAGGCAGGTTCCAAGCCAGATATTTTGTGGCAGTATATTTTTTTTCTCATATACACAATTCTCTTCAATTCGTTCTTTTCTTTTCTTTTCATTTCATATAAGCTGAGAAGAACAATCCTTCCAGAAGGGGAGGTATTGCCGAATGACTATCTATCTGTGTGATAGAAGCCTAGTAGGATACCATCTATTGTTTAATTGCTTGTCAAGTACTAAAGGCTGGCCACCTTCTGTACTAACAATGTGATATAACAAGTGTTCATGATCATAGTGATTTCTCAATAAATTCTTTTACTTCTATATGATTGATCAAACTTTAGAAAATAGAAACAGCTGAAAAAGGAGTGGTAAAGTTATGGTGGTATTCGGAATGGAAACACATTCGTGATACTAAGGTTGACGTGGTTATTAAAAGGTTATAGAACGCTAACGAGCAAAAGTATAACAGTATAATATTAGGAACGGAAGGTAGTAGCGATTACGAACTGGAAAAGAATGGGTATTGAGAAGGAAAAGCTCTAATGCTAAAAGCTATAATGAGAGTCTGTGCAATAGACTTGAAAGAATTTGGAATGATCACTTAACACGGATTGAGTTTTCTTACGACAATAGATCATATGTCAGTATTGAGATATCGCCTTAGGAGATCCTTGAGGGAAGACAATGTCGATCTCCCTTATGTTAGGATGAAGTTGGAGAGCGCAAGATGCTCAGACCAGTAGTGGTCCAAAGGACCAAGGATATAATAGATCTAATCAGAGGATGGCTGGTAGTAGCCCAAGGTGGACATAAAAAGTATGTTGATTTGACACGAAAGGACAAGGAATAGGAAAGAGGGGACCTAGTAATGATAAAGGTATCCCTTGGAAAGGATGGATGAGGTTCGGAAAGAAAGGAAAGCTAAGCCCACGAATTGTTGGACCCTTTGAGGTATTAAGACATATTGGGAAGTTAGCATATGAGCTAGCCCTACCCCTGAACATGTAGCAAGTTCATAACGTGTTCCACGTATCAATGTTAAGGAAGTGTAATTCGGATGCCAGATAAATAGGGGCATATGAGCGCATAGACATGCAACCCGACGTAACCTATATGGAGCAACAAGGAAGGGTTATAGAGTGAAAAGGAACGAGTGCTTAGGAGAAGGGTTATCAATCTAGGCAGAGTTTGGTGGTAGGACCACAATGTGGGAAAATTTACTCGAGAGTTAGAAAGTGCAATGCTAAGAGAGTATCCCTATTCATTTTCTATCTGATTCCGGGACGGAATCCTTTTAAGGAGGGGAGACTGTAATAACCCCAATTTTTGGAATTTTTTTAAACCCTTATGAATAGTGATTTTGCTGATTATGTTGAATAAGAAAACTTTTCATACCACACTATGTAGGGGTTCTTCTATTGTTATTCTGAGATCTTATTAGTACTTTATATGGGATATAAGTGTATGTAGAGATCGTCAGAATCCAAATTCGAACACTTTGATTTTTCCCGAAAATCTACCAGATACAGAAAGAACTGAGTATAAGGTAACAAAATAAAAAGGATTTAAATTCAAGGATTATAAGAGAGGATCATAAAAGGAATATAATGTATTGAGAAAGGTTAAGGAAACCTAAGTAATAAGATCCCGGGTATGATCCCTCAAACGAGAAACGAAAACGAAAGTTAAGCGAACCGCATAACAGATCAGTGGTCATTAGCCAAGTAATTAGGAGTTAATCAAGGGGTTAGTGGATGATGATGTCATCATACCAACAAGAGGAAGACAAGTGTAACAAGATGACATAGGAAAGGTGACATAAGCATGACATAAGGGAAGGAGGTGTGGTTGATTAATAACCACACAAATTTTCATGGGTAAAATGGTAATTAATCAAAAACAAAAGCTAGCAACCAAGCAAACAAATCAAAAAACACAAAACACTCCATTTTCTTCATCAAGCTCTCGGCTTTCCTTCATTTTCAAGGATAAGAAAATCCAAATTCAAGCTCCAAGCATTGTTAAATCGTGAGGTAATTATCCAAGGTTCCTTGTACTTAGATATAGTTATCCTATGAATCTAAGCTCCAAATTCCTTCACAATCTCTTCCTAAAAATCATGGAAGAAGATGGTGAATAGTGTTTTTCAAGAACTAAAATTTTTGTTCTTGAGTTTTTGTTTAGATTAAGCTTGGATAAGGACTTTTAAGGGTGATTCCAAGCTAATTACTTGATTCTCCACTCTCCAAGGAAGGTATAACCCCTCCAAACCCTAAATTTACTTGAGTATTAGGTTTAGTTTTGTTGTTATAGTTCATGAGAGGCTTGTTTGTTGTGAATGTAGAGGATAGTTGGTGTTGTGATGTTTTGGAGTTGTAATTCTTGGAGTATTGATTAATGAACTTAAGTATAGTTTAAATTCATGTTTGAGAATAGTATAAATTGATAATTTTGAGTTGTTGGGGCTGTTATGGTGAATTATGGATGGATTTTGGTTGTGATGTTGATTGTGGGTTGATTGTGGGTTGATTTGGAGTGGTATAAATTTGGGTAATCGCGTAAATATAGCCGTCGTAATGTCCGATTTACCGTAGACTGTTTTTGTTCTTAATATCAGAACCCTTGAACTCACTTCTAGGTTTTGACCATTGCCATGTTTAGATATTTCATGTTACGAGCTTCGTTTTGATATGTGGTACGCTTGAATCTGATGTACGGTTTAGGAGAAACGACCATTTTAAGTAACGGCGTTTCGCGACCGAACCATTACCCCTCGCCTTACTTTGAAACCTTGGTTAAGGACCTTAAATGACTAATTGGGGTATGAAACATTTATGTAAAGTGGATTAGGCAGTTGGTAAGGTACTCGCAAAAGAATCGCCTTAAAACCCTTAATGGTTAATTTATTAAAAATGGTGGAGCCGAGGGTACTCGAGCGACTTAAGTGAATTGTTAAGCGCGAAAGCGAACGTTAGGATTCTAAATGGTTAAAGTCTAGTTTCTTAAGCGACCGGGTTTTAATTCCGACTTATGTTGTTGTTCATAGGTTATCAGACCCACTCTAAGCTTAAGTCTATCCGGGAGCACTCAGGAAAGTTTTCTACCCGTTATACTATTGTTGTGATGTATATATGTATATACATTATCTTGTGATAGATGCATGTTGGTTAATTAGCAAATTTTGCGATATATTGAAGCATGCTGATATGGTATATATATACATGTCTGTTTCGTAATCTTGATATATATCTGTTGATTCAAATGCTTATTAGTTGCATAATACCTATGCTAGAGATAAGCAGTAGTTGCATATACCCTGAGGATAGGGGACCCAAAGGTGAACCCTTTTCTAAAACCGGGAGTAGATGTTCTCGAGTATATGATATATATATTTTTATATATATATATTGATATAGTTTTCAAAACTATTAATCGAATAAGGTTTATTCGATAACTTTATATTATTTAATGAATATTACTTGAATATTCATTCGAGGACTTATGACTCAGTTTATATTATTTAATGAATATTACTTGAATATTCATTTGAGGACTTATGACTCAGTTTATATTATTTAATGAATATTACTTGAATATTCATTCGAGGACTTATGACTCAGTTTATATTATTTATTGAATATTACTTGAATATTCATTCGAGGACTTATGACTCAGTTTATATTATTTGAATATTCATTTGAGGACCTATGACTCCGATTATTTACTGAATAATATTCTTTATTTTATTAAAGAATAATGTGTCTATAATCAAACTTACTTTTGATTATTCAAATAAAGATAGTACTTTCGTATAAGTATATCTTTGGTTATTTATTAATAATTTCAAGTATAAGTTTTAAAACTTTTACTTCAATTATTTTTATAAGGATTATCCTTATGGGAATATTATTTAAATGATAATATTCAGATATTTTCTAATATATCGGGACTGATTTACTTTATTAAATTAGCATTACTCCAAACACTCTTTAAAGTGTTTTCGAGTCTTCAAAATGATTTTTAAAAGTTAGAGCGGATCCCAAAACTCATTTTTATATATAAGATCTTCCTTTTAAAGGGGATTTAAATACTCGCTCAAAACCGGAGGGATCCGGCTCTGTGGTGTATTTTATATCCGTAACGATGTTGCTGTTTTGATAAATGAATTTATTACTTACCCAAAGTTCGGGAAGTAAGTCCATCTATTGAGTCGGCATAAGCAACATGGGCTCAGTGGGCGTACATGAAAGTGTAAGTGGCTCAGTGGGAGTCCATCAAATGCGTAAGTGGCTGAGTGGCAGTCCAGCATAAGGTCCTATTGCGACCAGGGTGATGACCAGTGGGGAATTCGTCCATCTACTAGTAGAAAAGGTTACTTATTGGTATCTTTGCCTGATCAGCAAGATATCAGGTTTATGCCAAGGTTTTCTCCTTTCCAAATTCATTGGATATTGCAACTCTGTTTATAATTTTCATAACAGAGGTTTTCAAGGAGTGTATGAAATGTATTTATATATAGGTTTATATATATATATCGGGACTTAATGAAGTATCTCGTAACTTCATTATTTATAATGATATTCAAAGATTGAATCTATTCAAATCTTGTCTTGTAGTCTCATCTATGTGATGAACTTTTGAAACTAATTATAACTTGAACGGTGGTAGTTCAAGTAGTATTCGGAAAAGATATAAGCATATTGAAGTATCTTGTAACTTCATCTTTTCAACTTATATCTGGTTAATGATTATCTTATGTATGACAAAGATTTTCACAAAAATGTTGAGACAAGGTTAGATATATAAGATCACCTTACAACGATAGTTTTATACAGTTATAAACTGGAACTCTGTGTATATTATACATGGCAGAGGATTTCAAAGATTTTGAAAAGTATATATGTATATATACTGAATATTTTGCAACTTCGTCGCGTTAAGATATCAGCTTGGTTCATTTCTTCTTGACTAAGACTTTCATGAGTGCTCTGAGAATGCTCATATATTGTTAATCATTATACATATTATTTGGTGGGCTTGTTGCTCACCCTTGCTTTCTTCTTTCATCACACAACAACAGATAGAAAAGATGAACAGGACCAAGCTCCCAATTCGCGAGCGGATAGGAAACGTTCCGTAGTTTCCTATAGGCGTTGATGTCGCTGTAGCTGAGGTAGGAACTACCAATAGGCTAGGTTTTCAACTTTTGATGTACCAGACTTATGTATTTTATCAATTGTAATAATGGCAAGGAAATGTAAATCTATTCAGAAACCCTTTTAAGGTGTAATGGCATAAAATTTTGGAATAAAATGACTCGTGTTTTTTTTGCATATTCATCTCTGTGACTATAACTTGTGGTGTGTGTGTTTATTGTGGGGTCACAGTACAGAGTAGTTGATTGTTTATTAAGATTGGGTGTTATTAAGGGAAATGGAACTCGTGACAACCCGGATCCCCGACCCCGGATTTGGGGGTATTATAACCACGGAGGACCCCGAAGCTTTAAGAAAGGAGATAATAAGAGTCAGAAGAATAGGATTCAAGGGCCAAGTAGACAAAGATCCCAGCAAGAAAATCCGGAGTGTAAATTCTGCAACAAGAGACACATGGGTAACTGCAATAAGGCTGACATCGTTTGTTACAAGTACAATTCGAAAGGTCATTATGCGAATGATTGCCGAAACCCGAAGCCTCCTGTTACATGCTTCAAGTGTGGAAAGACCGGTCACATGTGTAGGGACTGCAAGACCCCCAAAAACAACAAGTTGATACAATTGATGACCGCACCTGACAATCAAGCAACGCCATCTTCTGTTCCAATTCTTCAACTACCTTCAAATCAACCTTCTCAATTTGCAACTCCAGTGTTTCCTCCCTCTTATCCTGCTCAGGCCCAGACATTCAACATTAATATTAAGGATGTTGTTCGGAGTTCTGAAGTTGTGGCAGGTACGCTTTCTGTCAACAACGTCAATGCTAAAGTGATATTTGATTCTGGAGCTACTATATCATTCATATCTGAATCTTTTGTTGGCAAGTTAAATTGTGAAATTGAACTATTAGTTGAACCTCTATCTATCATTGTGGCTAATCAAGGACAGGTACATGTTAAAAGTATTTTCCCCTGGTGTAAAGTAGAGATTTCAGGCTATAGTTTCACCACTTCCCTTATACCTTTTCGACTATGAGAATTTGACATTTAATTAGGAATGGATTGGCTAGAAGAGCATGATGCTCAGATAGATTGTAAGAAGAAGAAAGTGATTCTTAAGTCCCTTCAAGGAAAGAAAATAGAGTTTAAAAGACAGAAACAAGTTAAAACATTTTTGACGATGATTCAAGCTAAAAAGTTGTTAAGACAAGGATGTGAAGGGTATTTAGCTCATGTAATTGATAGATCTAAGGAAATGCCGAATATAGAAAGTATCCTGATAGTTAGCGAATTTCCCGATGTATTTCCCGACGAACTTCCTGGACTCTCGTCTGACCGTCAAATTGAGTTTTTTATCGACTTAGTGCCCGACGTGGAATCTGTAACGAATGAACCTTATCGTATGACACATTCAGAAATGAAGGAATTGGCCAAGCAATTACAAGAGTTATTGGATAAAAGAGTTATAAGGCTGAGTGTATCTCCGTGGGGTGCTCCAGTTTTGTTTGTGAAAAAGAAAGATGGAAGTATGAGATTGTGCATCGACTATAGAGAGTTGAACAAATTGACAATTAAGAAAAGGTACCCTTTACCTCGTATTGACGATTTGTTTGATCAACTTAAGAGAGCAACTTACTTCTCGAAGATTGACTTGCGATCGGGATATCACCAGTTGAAGATTAAGCCGGAAGACATACCAAAGACTGCTTTCAGAACCAGATACGGACATTATGAGTTTCTAGTTATGGCATTCGGATTGACAAATGCGCCAGCCGCCTTTATGGATCTGATGAACCGAGTATTCAAGGAGTATTTGGACAAGTTTGTCATTGTGTTTATCGATGACATTCTAATATACTCAAAGACCGAGGAAGAACATGCTGAACATCTGAGAATAGCTTTGGAGACTTTAAGAAAGGAGACGTTATATGCAAAGTTTTCAAAGTGTGAGTTCTGGCTGCAAGAAGTTCAATATTTAGGGCATATTATCGGAAGCGAAGGAATTCGAGTTGATCCCGCAAAAATAGAAGTTGTAATGAATTGGGAAAGGCCGAAGACCCCGACTGAAGTTAGAAGTTTCATGGGATTGGCCGGATATTATCGAAGATTTGTGAAGGATTTCTCAAAGATTGTCGTACCATTGACAAAATTGACCCAAAAGAATGAGAAGTTTGAATGGACGGAGAATTGTGAAAAGAGTTTTCAAGAATTGAAGCCGAATTTAGTCACACAAAGGATTGGGTTGTGTTTTAATGCAACACAGGAAGGTGATAGCCTACGCGTCAAGACAACTTAAGCCTCACGAGCAAAGGTACCCAACTCACGACTTGGAACTGGCTGCAATTGTATTTACTTTGAAGCTGTGGAGACATTAATTATATGGAGAGAATTGCGAGATATATACAGATCACAAGAGCCTGAAGTACATTTTCACTCAAAAGGAATTAAACATGAGGCAACGAAGATGGTTGGAGTTGATTAAGGACTATGATTGCACGATCAATTATCATTCTGGGAAAGCAAATGTAGTAGCAGATGCTTTAAGTCGCAAGGAGAGATTGAATATGTCGGTTATGGCCCAAGAGTTATCGAAGGAATTTGAGAAGATGGGAACTGAAATTCGAGCTCCAAGTGTACCTACATAAATGATTTGTACGATGACTTTTCAACTAGAATTATTACAAAAGATTAAGAAGTGCCAAGAAGAAATGATGAATCAAAGGATGAATGAGTTGACTGGAGAAGAGATTTGCACTCAAAAAGACAACCAAGGAATTTTAAGATTCTCATCAAGAATTTAGATATCGAACGTGGAAGAATTGAAGAATGAGATTTTGAAGGATGCTCACAACTCAAAATTTTCTATTCACCCAGGAAGCACAAAAATGGACCAAGATTTGAAACAGAACTTTTGGTGGTCGGATATGAAGAAGGAGATTGCACAATGTATTAGTAGATGTTACACTTGCCAAAAGGGTAAAAGCCGAACATCAGAAACCGAGTGAACTAATTCAACCCTTAGAGATACCTGAATGAAAGTGGGAGCAAATTACAATGGAATCTATAGTTGGATTACCAAGGACAAAATCTAATCACAATGCTATTTGGGTAATAATTGATCGATTGGCTAAGTCGGCTCATTTTCTACCGATCAACGAGAGATTCTCAATGGACAAGCTGATTCATATGTATTTAGAGGAAATTGTTATTTGTCATGGAGTTCCCGTATCTATTGTGTCGGATAGAGACCCTCATTTTAACTCCAGATTTTGGAAGCAATTTCAAGAATATTTGGGAACTCGACTCAATATGAGCACTGCCTATCACCCACAGAAAGATGGACAAAGTGAGCATACGATTCAGACCATAGAAGACATGTTGAGATCTTGTGCTTTGGACTTCAAAGGAAATTGGGATGAACATTTTCCCCTGGTAGAGTTTTCGTATAACAATAGCTTTCATGCAAGTATTGGAATGCCCCCGTACGAAGCACTTTATGGAAGGAGGTGTAGATCACCTATTTATTGAGATGAAGTTGGAGAACGAAAGGTAATTGGCCCCGAACTGATTCAACAAATGAAAGAAGTAGTAGATTTGATTCAAAATCGATTGATCGCGGCTCAGGATAGACAACGAAAGTATGCTGATCCATGCAGAAAGGATGTAGAGTATTAAATAGGAGAAACCGTTATGTTGAAAGTGTCACCCTGGAAGGAGATAGTTAGATTTAGCAAGAAAGGAAAGTTAAGTCCAAGATTTGTCGGACCTTTTGAGATTTTGGGTAAAGTTGGAAAAGTGGCGTACGAGTTGGCCTTACCGCCTCAAATACAGCACATTCACAATATTTTTCACGTATCATTGCTTAAGAAGTTCAACCCCGACGCCAAATGTATCATAAAAAATAAAGCAGTGGAGATTGAGCCAGATTTGTCTTATGTCGAACAGCTGGTTAGCATTCTAGATAGAAAGGATAAAGTGTTAAGGGACAGAATAGTTCCTTTAGTGAAAGTTTTGTAGAGAAATCCCAAAGTTAAAGAGTCAACATGGGAATTAGAAAGTGATATGTTAGATAAGTATCCTCATCTGTTTGCTTAGATTCTAGGGACATAATCCTTTAAGGGGGAAATGTTGTAATGCCTATAAATATTCGATATGAATGTAATATACTATTATGTTTTGTGTTATATAATTTTTGTGTATTAGATGTCAAAAATTATGTGAATTCAATGTATTCGTATACATTCTTCGTTGTATGGCATTGCGAACATTGTTAGATTATTTATAAGTGTATGCAAGCAAATTTCGTTATGCGATTAAATAATGTTTGAGTTATTGCGATTAAATAATAAGTGTAATAGTTGTAAATAGGCGATAAACATAATTCATCTAATAGCGGCTTAGAATCAAGTTATTTGCATTTTCTTATGTGACTTAGAGTTGTTAATTATATTTTTATGTGGCTTGTATATTATAGTATTAATCCTAGAAAATTCTTTTAAAATATTTTTTTGTTCAAAATTTTTAAAAACAATTTTATAAAACTTCTAAAATCTCATAGTATTTATGGTATTAATTTTGTGATTTATGGAGTTGTATTTTATTTACTAAAACTTATTCTTTTTAATCATACTTTTATTAAATATTGAATTACTAGTATACCCCTGCATATATTTTAGCTTATAAAAGAGTCCAAGGCTAAGACCGTTAATTCTAACCCCACTAACTTGCTAGTTTACCTCTTTAACCTTGAATGCATTTTTTCACTACTAGCAAGAGGGACAATTATGTACATTCCCCATTCCACTACCATTTTAAGAGACAAAAACCAGGTGAGTGCCCTCATTTTCATCACACACCCACTCACACACCTCACTCTCTCCTCTCTTCTCTCCCTCTCGGCCGAACTCATCCCCTACCCCCATTCTTGCCATTTTCTTCACTTTCTCTTCATACTTGGTTTTCATGCTTAATAGATTGTAAATAAACCTTATATGTTGTCAATCAGTAGGTTTAAGTGTATGTTAGGTCTTGTCTTGGTTGGTTGTTGATTTGTTTTGGTATAGTGAAGGGAGTTAAGGTGGAAGGAGTCATTGGTCATAGCTGGGCAGATTTTGGTACTAGAAGTTTAGGTCATTTTAGGTGAGTTTTAGAAAGACCTTGGTAGGCCTGAGCTCAAGGGAGTTGGGACTTTTTTCATACTTGAGTCCAGTAGCTTTAGATTGCATAAAAACTTGTATTTGGTTAGGAACACACACAAACCCGAGAGTAGCTCAGAACAGGGCAGATTTGAGTAAATTTGACTTCTGTTTGATTATCATCATGTCATAGGTTAGGCCTTCATGGGGCCTTGGTCTAAATAGATATAATGAAGTCTTAGGAAGCTTAACAAGCCATTAAAACCAGTAATTGAATTGGATATATGAGTTTTAAGTTGGTAAAATCAGGGAAGTTTGGTATTCAGGGGAAACAATTTTGTGTAAACTTCCACTTGAGGCCTAGGGAGGCCTGAGTGAGGCCTTTGAGTCATTACAACTTTGAGAGTCAGTTTAGAGTCTTAATAAACCTTGAGAGTTGGTATGGAGTGAAGGACCAAGGTGTAGATACCTTATTTCCACCCAAACACCCGAGAGTCACCATTAGAGTTGCCTTTGGAAACTTTAGAGAAGTGCATTGCATTCGTATGTCTTCTAAGTGAGGCATTAATGTCAAACCAATTGCTAAAGTTAGCTTAAGGTCATAAGAAGTCATAGGATTCAGAATATAGCAAAGGCCCAAGGTAGAACTTCATATTTTTTCCAAGGCACAAAATTGGTGCCAAGGTGTGCATATGGTATGTCAAATAGTGTGCATTACATTTGTGAGTCATTTGAAGTGAGGCATAAGTGTGCCTTAATAAATTTAGGTTGAGTTGAGGTATGTAAAGGAGGATTAGGAGTATTGGTCATGATAATTATATGTTAAATGGTTAATTGCTTAAGTGACTAAGGTCGTAAATAGTGTCTAGGTGTGTACTATTAATTAAGTGATAAATTGCCATGCCATTTCTTATTATGTCTTATGTGGTTTATGTGATGCATATATTATTTGTAATTAGTAGAATTTAAGTGTATATATATGTGTGTGTCTGTGTATATATGTATTTATAGTATACAAGAAAGGGTAGTTAGCAAGAGTTGTAATGAGGATACTATTTATCATAGGTTCAGGTAGGAGGCCAGGAAAGGAACCCATAGACGATCCCATTCAAGTACTCAGTAAGCGTAGCTCATGCAAGTGAACTCTCAACTTACCTCTATAATTCTGTTTCTTGTGATTAAATACCCTGTAAATGCATGACTACAGTTTCAATAAGATTAATTAGTCCTTGACATCACCCAATGATTAGATCTTAAATTTAGTTAATCTCTTTCAAACTTGAATTAATCCCTTTTCACCACATATTTTCTCTTATCCATGTGAATACCCTATAATAGTCCCTTAATATATCGTGTGAACCCTAAACCCCTCATAAATTAGAATCATTTCTTTTGGAAACCCAAACACTTATAATATCCTCTCATTTGAACTTTGACAATACCAACCCTTGTTATCTTGTCCTTGATCAAGAACCCTTTGAAATTAAAATGAATTATTAAAAGGAATTGGATGGTATGTTCTGATAAGACTGAGGCGGCAGTCACAGCTAAAACCTCAGTAGCAGGGAGCCTGATGGTTTTAGATGGCCAATGTGTGCCGAGGATCCTCAATAGTTATGAATCACTTGTTATGTGGTTCAGAGCTTTGATGTGGGTTGATAACCCCTCATTGCTCATAGCGCTGTGAGATTTCCAATTTCCTTTCACTTATTAGAAATTTGATCTTTTATTCGAGATTTCATATTGTTGATTAATTTTCGTTATCGTTTTGTTGAGTATATGATGAATTGTTATTCACTGCTTTTCACTTGCTGAGCATTTTGCTCATTACTATTGTTATTGATGTTATCCCTTCAGTGAAACCCGAATATGGTTCATTTCAAGCAAACCGCGCGTAAGACTTTTGAGGATTCGGGGTATGCCTACCATCAGATGTTGGAGCAGGTAGGGAACTAGTAGTTTCCTAAGGAGTATAAACTTTGGGTTAAAAATTTGGTAGTAATTTGACTTAAGATATTTTTGGTCTGTAATAATGAAGATGTTAGATGTTGTTCAAACTCATTCCTGTGTATTCGGGGATTGTGATTAAGGGTTGTAGCTTTAATATTCTATCTTTTGTAGTACTTTACTGTTTAATTAATATTATGCAAATTTCTGCTAGTTAGTAGTGTGGGTCCGTCACAAGTAATAGTCAAGTTGGAAAACATGATATATCAAATAAGAAAATATTTATAGAGATATGTCGATGTAGGGCTTTATTTATTGTAGCAATCAGTAGATGGATATGTATTAGGATTCCTTATTGTATTGTATTAGGATTCCTTATTGATTGTGTAACTATGCAGTATAAAAGCACAAATTAGGTTTACAATTTATATGGTTCAAATATAGTTAAATTATTTACATAACCTAGCAGCTCTCAAGGAAATATGTTCATCATTTGAGAGAGTATTGTAATCAGTTTTTATACATCAATAATAAAAATTGTTCTTTCAATTGTATATGTTATTTCAATTTGATTGTTTAACTGTATTCACCCCCTATACAGTTGATTAAAGGCCCAAAAAAAGCAAAGGGTTGTTTAGTTTGTACATTAGTTTTTAATATATTAATAAAAGTGAACTAGAACTACAAGAAACAGAGCAAATGATATCACCCTTTTAACAGAGGTTGTAAAAGCCACTGATGTCAAAATATTTTTTAATATCGTTTCATTTTTAAATGATGTTAAAGCATATATAGACATCAGTTATAAATAATTTCGTTGTCTAATCTTTATTTTCAAAAAATTTAAAAAAACAGCTACATCGGTTTAATGTGTAACTGCTGTCTAATCTCTATTTTTAAAAATAAAAAAGGCTCTGTAAATTACATTGATACTTCCCCGCTTATTACAACAAAAAATTTCCCCCTTAACCAAAATTGTAATTTCCCACTACCCCCAATTTTTCTTCCCCCTTTCTCCTCCTTTCTCCCTCGACCTCCGCTCTCTTTCTCTCTCCCTTCACTCACTCTCCTCCCTCGCTCTTTCTCTTTCTCTCTCTCGCTCTCTTTCACTGTCTATCTCACACCCCTCTCTCACTTTTCAAGCTATAACCATGATTTTACCCTTAATTCCATTATATAACCCTAATCCTAAGAATAAATAAACCCTAATTTGAATTAAGTTCAAATATAATTTGGTGTTGGCTCGATTCAACCTTAATTTTTCATTTTATTTTATTTCTTCAACAATTCCGGTGTATGGAGTTTTACGATTAAAGTTCTTTGGTTTTGGAGAACTTCAATTTATAGCTTGGAGTTCGTTCGGATTCAAGTTCTTGTTCGTTTTCTTCGAGTTTGGAGTTCAAGATTTGAGTTCTTTGATTTAAATTTTTTGTTTGCTAAGGTATGTGGTTTTGATTTACAACTTTTTCATTATTTCCATGTCTGTATGTATATTTGTACGTCTGTGTGTAGATATAAGTCTATTCAAAAGTGTTTGTTGAAGTCTCAGGAGAGTTATATGTTGTATATTGAGAATTATTGAAGTCGACGATCAAGATTTATGTTAGGTCACACACACTGTAGAAGGGGGTTGAATACACTGTATACTACAATCAAATAGAATTAAGAACACAAGTATGTAACACAGAATAATCTTATTAATAAAATAGTATTGCAATGAAACCATTCTCTCTCAGTGATGAACAAATATCATGAGAGCTACTGGGGTTACAATGAATAATATTCTCGATAATTATAACACTTCTATTGTAAATCCTATGTTGTGTTTATATACCACACAGTTATAAGATAATCTCTAATTGATATCGAATATAATCCTGTATCATAAAATATATCAATTAGTTATCTTTTCCTCCAAGTCTTCTATTCTTCATAAAATTCTTCTTCATGCATATCTTTTCTTGTTTTAGTCTTGATCTTCTTTCCCTTCAATCAGCCGCCTTCCTTATCTGAAAGTCTTCTTAAGTCCTGATATTATCTCCTAATGAATATCTTCTGATATCTTAAGTTATGATAACTTAAGTTCTGATATCTTAAGTTCTGACTTCAGTATAAGTACTGATTTCCATTTAAGTTCTAATTTGTCATGTTAGTCAAGATCTGAAAACTAAACACAAATCATTATTAGACATGACATCACAAATATATCTAACAATCTCCCCCAACTTGTAAATTAGCATAATATACAAGTTCAATAGATATTTGATGATGTCAAAAACATTAAGTACAAATGCATATGAGAATTTGACTAGATAACTACAACTCACAGTCCTTGTAGATTTTACCATCCTTAAAGATCCGATATCAGTTTTAGCCTGTATACCCTTCAAAATTTAACATTTGTAGTCCTCGACCTGGCTTCAGTGTTTGATCTCTTGAATGTCAGGAGTTGTCCTGAGATAGTTCTTCAGAAGAGTTCTCTCAACATATTCAAGTTCATTTATCATCCTCCTTTTAACATCTTTAAGTTCAACTATATCTTCTCCTGTCTGAAAGATAGCAGCCCTGAGATCATTAATCTTTGCTTTCCTTATTTCCTGATCCAGTCTAATCAGATAAGCTTTGTCAGAATCCAGATTAAATTCAACACCCTTAATACCCAGAAAAGTAGTGATCTTGGCGATATTGGGCTTCATCTCAACTAAGTCACCATTGTGAGCTCTGTACTTTGGATAGTATGGTATGTCAGACTTTACAGAGGAAAGTTTCTTCTGCCTGTGAATATCAGATATTAAGTATTTGGCAGCACCATATGTTGACCTGTTCTTCACTTGAAGTAGAAAGAAAACATGTTGTAGTTCTTCATAATACTTCAACCGAATTACATTCTTTCTTATCTGGAATACTCTCCCATCTGTCATAAAATAAAGCATTATGTCTTCTTTCAGCTTGGAGTTGTAGACCATCTGTACAAACTCTAATTGATTTAGTCTTTCTGGAGTTGTCCCTACTCCTGGTTCACTAAGGGATGTAGGATCTGCGGTAGAGTTGTTTATTCTTTTCTCATCAGGATTACCCAGTCCTTTTTTATCTCTAGCTTCCTTCCCTTGGACCAATCTACCCTGAAAAACATTTATTGTAGTCTACATAAGTTGAGCAGATTGTCGAGCTTTAGTAAACCCAGGTAGGAACTGTTGAAGGTTTAACATGAGCAATGTCAGAGGTTTCCTTTTCTTCTGATGTCAAGATAACATGAGCTCTGTCAGAGGTTGCTTGAATATTCCTTTTCTCCTTCAAAATCAGACTTGTACCTTCATTAGCATTTACTTCCAGATCCATGGTTGGCATATATATCTTTACAGATTCATCAACTTTTGCCTTACCCTTAAATCTAGGATCAACTTCCACCTGTAATTTGGACTTGGCCTTAGATGCCTCAGTATCTGTCCTCTCTTTGATCACAATGCCCTTAGGCTTAGGTGGTTTCTTTGATAAGACTTGAGTTTTAGACTTTGACTTAGATTTGTCATTTTCAGCTTTCAGTCTAATCTCTTCTTCCTTCAGACTTTCAATATCCATGCCTGGATTGTCCTTTAGGAACAGCCTTTTGGAGATCTCTTCATCAAGTTTCAGATTTTGTTCATCAGAACTTATCCTTTTAGTATCAGAACTTTTTCTTTGAGTTATAGTTCTGGCTTCCCTTGATAAAGAACCCCTGCCTTGACTTAGACCTCTACTCCTTTCAGAGTTTCCCTGGTCTTAATTATCATCATCCTTACCCTTCAGTGGTTGATCAGTTGTGCATTTGGACTTAATTACTTTCTCCCCCTTTTTGGCATCATCTGGTAGAAGCAGGGAGACAAGTAATTCCACAGAGTTTTGGATTTCATTGAGTTGGTTTTGTTGAGCAGCTTAATTCTCTAAAATATCAGATAGTTGAGCTTGTTGCTTTTCTTGAATCTTCTCTATATACTCAATGTGGTCAAAGGCTGGCTTAAAAAACCTTTTCTTGTCCAATGTGACATTCATGGTTTGCTTAATCACTGTATCTTGAATTTTTTCCACCTTGGCTTGAGTTATTGAGTGTTGACCTTGAAGGTTCCTGGTACTCAATGCAGCAACTCTGAGCTGTGCTTTGAAGTCATCATTCATCAGCATTTCATCAGCTTTAGCCAGATGCTCAGCAAGAACATCTGCAGTAGGAACAAAATCAACTTTGTTCCACTCCTTGATCCACTCTCTTCCTCTGTTAGTTTCACTCCAAGGAACCGGTGCATCCTTTCTCACAAACTTCTTAATCAAATCAGCTTTACTAACTGTTTGTGGAGGTGCATGTCCAGAAGGACCAGCTGCATCAGCATTTATATTTCTAGCAGCTTCACCAGTATTTTCTTCAACAGAACTTGCAGAATCTTCAGTCAGCATCTTGTGATAGAATGAGTGTATGTGAAGCAATAGAAGATTCATCTTCATGGACATCAGCATCTATCAATGGAGTTGTTGGTGGAGTGTGTTGAGAAAGATGTGAAGTAGATGGAGCTTCCAGATACAAGACCAAAGGCACATCCAAGTTGTTGATATCAATTTCTGCACTTGTACCTGGGTTTTCAGCATGTACAGAGTTTATTGGAGACACAGGAGGTGTAGGAATTGGAGTAGTCTCTGGCCCTTGGATTGGAGATTTGTGAGCTTCATGAAGTTCTGGCTCAGCACTTGGAAGAGATTCAACTACAGTAGGTTCTTGTGGGATCAGAGATTCTTGACCCCCTTCCTGAGCTGCTGCTTCCATTTCTTCTTCAGAGGTTGATTCTTCTAAGCCCTCCTTGCTCTTTGCTTTTAAGTCTCTTAGTTGGTGGAGAGACTCTAGGAGCTTGATCATCAGAGTTTAGCTTTCTATGCCTTTTTAGGGGCTTAGAACTCCTAGTTTCTTGAGCTGTCTGAGAAGAGACCTTCTCATTTACTTCAACAACGGGTTCTGATGGTTGAACATGTACCTCATCATCAGACTCGTCTCTTAAAATTATCTTCTTTCTTTTCTGCTGTGCCTGAGGTACTGTCTTAGTCCTCTTTGCTCTAGAAGAAGAAGGCTTCACCTGATTATGTGTTGATGGTTGGTTGGTATGTTCTGATGTTTGTGTTTGTTAAGTGGCAGTAGTAGGTTCTGATGGTTGTTGTGGTTGTGGTTGTTGTTATTGTTGTGGAACATCAGGATATAAGACAGAGTAAGTAGCAACATCAGCATTTACAAGGGCTTGCTTTACTGCTAAAGGAATTCTAAGGGGCCTCAAAACCTTCTTTTTGTTATCAGCAGTTAAAAGATCAATAAAAGCCCTTTTTGCTAACCTAAAAGGTTCTATGTGTTCACTTGCTGGTTGTGGTTCATCTGATGTACAGTAACTGTAAATTAACTGACAGAACCTAGTAAAGTAAACTACATTTCTGTCCTCTTTCATTCTATCTCCTATAAAATATAACACAGTCTTGGCATAATCAAAGTGAGACTGGTTTAGGAGAGCATACCCAATTTGTTGAGTCGGAATCGGAATGGCGTCAAAATTTGAGCATTTGTTTGCGAACGCCTTGGTGATGCAATCAAAGAAAAAGCTCCATCCTCTTTAAATATGTGGGAGTTTAAGTTGGCCCAACTTTGCCAAACTCTCTTCATACCCTAAATTTGGCATCATTTGTTGTAGCAATGGCTCCTCAACAGCAGAACTGAACTGGCAGTTCTCAGGTAGATGTAGAGCTTTCCTGACTATTACCGGAGTAACAACGTACTCCACCTCATTTGCTGTAAAAATGATGATTGGAGTCCCATCCTTACCACCATCATCATAAAGTCCCGTTCGCCAGAACGTCAGAACTTGATTTCCAGATAAAGTTGATGGATGCGTTAAAGCAAACCCTATTTCACTGTGAGCCAAGAAGTCCTGAACAAAATGAAGTTCCGACGGAGCGTCACTCTTGGTTAGAATGGCAGTGTAGTTGTTGGGGACGAACTTTGCTCCATTAAAGATTAGATCCTTAGGTGCCATTGAAAAAGAAGTGAGAAATAAGTATGCCTAAAAGGTGTTTGTTAAAATGCCTATGCAAAAACCGTCAGTTAATATAGAGAGAATAAGAGAAAAGAGAGAGAGTATGGAATACAAAAGTAGATAAAAGATTTAAAATATTTTCTCTCTTTTACTTATACACGCTACTTGACAGCAGTTAAGATGAATTTGAACAGTCTTTACACCTGTCAGCCATGCAGTAGTTAGATAATAGTTAATGGGCATGGGAAATACGCAATGATTACTATGCACATACAGTTTTTCAAAAAAAAACTGTTCCCACTAAACAAGTAATTATGACTGTCTTTATCTCACTTAAACCAATATTCTGATAAAATATAACCGTTCAAGTATTGACCAAAAATAAATCAAGTAAATAAATACTGCCACGTAAGCATCAGAACTTGACTATTATCAGAATTTAAAGGTCAT
This sequence comes from Apium graveolens, assembly GCF_009905375.1. Taxonomy (NCBI): domain Eukaryota; kingdom Viridiplantae; phylum Streptophyta; class Magnoliopsida; order Apiales; family Apiaceae; genus Apium; species Apium graveolens. The sequence continues at coordinate 69,044,336 of NC_133651.1, read as the reverse complement.
CAGAATATGGCTTCTGAACTCAAAAAGTGAATGTTTATTTCTGTAATTCTTCACACAAATACTGATGTGGGTACATCAGAACTTAATCATCGGAACTTCCATCAGAACTTGTCCTCAGAATTTATGCAACTAACACTTAAACAGTTCATCCAAAATAACATTTATCACCACAGTAATTTTCATCATTCATATGGAGTGTATGTGTGTGCATTAAGCTAAATATCAGACAAACAGTAAAGTCTGATTCACTTCAGTACATCTTAGAAATAAGGCATAACTAAGAACTTTGCTCAAAATCTGTCATTATTCTGAAGTCTACTATAGAATGAGTTCATGCATGAGTCCACCTCAACTGTTTTGTGCTCATTTTATGCATCTTTTGATATTCTTTTTCACAGGAGCTCCTCAGTGTAAGTGAGTCACAACAGCTTATCAAGATTTATACTATTATCAGAGTATTTCTCCAGTAATCAGAGAATGTGAAAAGTCACCAAGAAAATTTTATTTTGCTTTCTAATGCATATAACTTAATACCAGCAATGCACTTGGGTCTTCCCTTCCACATATATTTTTCTCTAAATCTCAAAGAGGTACCTGATATTTATTTCTTTTCTTTACTTTTTCTTTTGATAAGTGAGGCTTATCAGCACTTAGTACATCCATAAGGTTTACCAACATCAGAACTTAACAGATAAGAAGAACTATTCTAGTTTTTGACTTAGTAATAAGATACACAAAGTAAACCTAACCAAGCTCAATATCAGAATTTGCTTATGTTAAAAGATTTCCACATAAACAATTACTTCAAACATGGGATCTTTAGTATATTAGAGACTACTAGGTTAGCATCTAGCATAGTTATCCTCATTGGATTGAATAGTCACAGAAACATTCATATCACTATCAGAGTTTAGAAATTCACATCAGACAACAATCAGCACTTAGGTAAATTTCAATTTAAGCACAAATTATATAAAGATAGTAATATCTGTAAATACTGATCATAAGGTCTGATATATCAGAACATAAACTAAATAGATTTAGAGAAAGAACTTGAAACCATTCCAAGTTTATTTACCAATCTTGTAAAAGTAGCTTCACATAGTGGTTTTGTAAAGATGTCTGCTAGTTGTTGATCTGTTGGAACAAAATGTAATTCCACTGTACCTTCCATCACATGTTCCCTTATGAAGTGGTACCTAATGCTGATGTGCTTTATCATTGAGTGCTGAACTGGATTACCTGTCATAGCAATAGTACTTTGATTATCACAGTAAATGGGTATTTTAGAATATGTTAACCCATAATCCAGTAACTGATTCTTCATCCAAAGAATTTGTGCACAACAGCTTCCTGCAGCAATATAATCTGCCTCTGCAGTTGATGTGGAGATTGACTTTTGTTTCTTGCTTAACCAAGAAACTAATCTACCTCCAAGAAATTGGCAGCATTCACTTGTGCTTTTCCTGTCAATTTTGCACCCTGTAAAATCTGCATCCGAGTAACCTATTAGCTTAAAGTCTGATTCCCTAGGATACCACAATCCTAGATCAGCTGTACCCTTAAGGTACTTGAAAATTCTTTTCACAGCTGTTAAGTGAGGTTCTCTTGGATCTGCTTGAAATCTTGAACAAAGACAGGTAGCATAAATAATATCAGGTCTACTTGCAGTTAGATAGAGTAGTGAGCCAATCATACCTCTGTAATCAGTAATATATACTGATGTACCAGTATCCTTATCCAATTTTATTGCAGTGGCCATAGGAGTGGATGCACTTGAACAGTCTTGCATTCCAAATTTCTTCAACAAATTTCTGGTATACTTAGATTGACAAATAAAAGTTCCTTCTTCATTTTGCTTGACTTGAAGGCCCATAAAATAGCTAAGTTCTCCCATCATACGCATTTGATATTTTGACTGCATTAGCTTGGCAAACCTTTTATAAAGTCTATCATTTGTAGAACCAAAAATGATATCATCAACATATATCTGCACCAAAATTAAGTCATTTCCATGGTTGAGAGAATAAAGTTTTGTCAATAGTCCCTCTATTAAATCCATTTTCCAGAAGAAACTGAGCTAATGTCTCATACCATGCTCTTGGAGCTTGCTTAAGGCCATAAAGTGCTTTATCAAGTCTGTAGACATGATTAGGAAAATTTGAATCTACAAAACCTGGAGGTTGTTCAACATATACTTCTTCTTCCAATTCTCCATTAAGAAAAGCACTTTTTACATCCATTTGAAAGACTTTAAAATTTTTGTGAGCAGCATAAGCCAGAAATATCCTTATGGCTTCCAATCTAGCAACTGGTGCAAATGTTTCATCATAATCAATTCCCTCCTATTGAGAATATCCTTTTACAACCAGCCTTGCTTTATTTCTTGTAATTATGCCATCACTATCAGTTTTATTTCTTAACACCCACTTTGTACCAACAACATATCTATTCTTTGGTCTTGGCACTAGGGTCCAGACTTTATTTCTTTCAAATTCATTTAACTCTTCCTGCATTACTTGCACCCAATCAGCATCTTGAAGAGCTTCTTCCACTTTTTTTGGTCCAGTCTGAGAAAGAAAAGAATGATAGAGACATTCATTTGATGTTGTTGTTCTAGTTCTAACACCTGCTTCAGGATTTCCAATAATCAAGTCAGGTGTATGTGCTTTAGTCAACTTTCTTACAAATGGAAGGTGATCTCTAGAACTGGATGCTCCCCCATGATCCATGCTGTCTCCATCAACATTTTCTAATACTCCCCCTGAAATTATGCTCTCTATGTTGGATCCTTCGGAATTTGAGTTTCCAGAATTATTAGAACTTGGCCCATCAGAACTTGAAGAGCCTGTTCTAGGTTCTGATGCTTCTTGAGATGTGGTTGGATCTTCAATATGCCCCCCTGCACAGGTGCATTTTCCTTTGGCGTAGTCACCACAGTTTCAATAACATCAGAGTTTAACACATCAGAGTTTGTAGTATCAGGATTTAGACTATCCGAATTTACAGAATCAGAATTTAAAACTTCATTCTCAAATCTTAGCTGATCATGATCATTGAAATTTTCAAGTCCAGTAATCTTCTTATCATCAAACGAGACATTGATAGATTCCATGACAACCCTTGTTCTTAAATTGTAGACTCCGAAGGCTTTTGTGGAAAGTGGATATCCAACTAAAATTCCTTCATCAGCTTTTAGATCAAATTTGGATAGCTGTTTAGGATGAGTCTTAAGAACAAAGCACTTGCATCCAAATACATGAAAGTACTTCAAATTTGGCTTATTTTTCTTTACCATCTCATATGGTATCTTTCCATGCTTGGTGATAAGTGTTGCATTCTGAGTAAAACAAGCAGTCTGCACAGCTTCAGCCCAAAAGTAGGTTGGTAACTTTGCTTCATCAAGCATAGTCCGTTCAGCTTCAATAAGAGTTATATTCTTTCTTTCAACAACTCCATTTTGCTGTGAAGTTCCAGGAGCATAGAATTCCTACTTTATTCCATGGTGTTTGTAGAACTCTTCCATGATCAAATTCTTGAACTCAGTGCCATTATCACTTCTTATGATTTTCACAAAGTCTTTGACCAATTTATCCAGTTGTTTGACATGATCCATCAAGATTGATGCAGTTTCACTTTTTGTGTGCAGGAAATACACCCATGTGTATCTGGTAAACTCATCTACGATGACCATAGCATATTTCTTCTTTGCAATAGACATGACATTTACTGGACCAAATAGATCAACATGTATTAGGTGATAAGGCTCAAGAATTGAAGATTCAGTCTTGCTCTTGAATGAAGATTTTCTCTGTTTTGCCTTTTGACATGAATCATAAAGGCTATCAGGAGCAAATACTGATTTTGGAAGTCCTTTCACAAGATCTTTCTTGACTAGTTCATTTATATTATTAAAATTTAAATGAGAGAGTTTCTTGTGCTAGTCCCAGCTTTCTTCAATTGATGCTCTGCTTAACAGACAGATTGCAGAACCATCAGAACTTTTTGAAAGCTTGGCATCATAAATGTTACCATGCATGTATCCCTTTAGAACAACTTTGCATGTAGATTTGCTTACAACTTCACAGTGTTCTTCAAAGAAATTCACATGATAACCTTTGTCACAGATTTGACTAACACTCAGCAGATTATGTTTAAATCCTGAGAATAGAGCTACTTTTTCAATGATGACATTCCCAAGATTGATATTGCAATATCCCAGAGTTTTTCCCATATTGTCATCTCCATAAGAAACTCCTGGGCCAGCTTTCTCCACAAAGTCTGATAGCAGGGTTTATTTCCACTCACATGTCCTGAACATCCACTGTCCAGAACTAGGATATTTATCATGTTGCCCTGCAATCACAAAAACCACTAATGATTAGTTTTAAGGACCCGGACTTGCTTGGATCTTTTGGCCTTATTAAGTTTGTTAGAATTTGTAGCGGATTTAACTTCAGAGTTTATGCTAATATTTTTCTTATCAGATTTTACAGTATTAGACTTTGCATCAGAACTTACACTAGAAGAAATAATGCTAACTTTCTTTAAAGAAGGTTTTATTTAATAATAATCATAGTACAAACTATGATATTCCTTACAAGTATAAATGGAATGCCATAAACTACCACAATGAAAAAAAGGATTTTGTGGTTTAAACCTATCAGTCTGACTCTTAACTCCTGATTTATGAGGTAAAGAGTTTATATCCTTATTCTTCCTGCAAAAAGAAGCAAGATGGTTAGTGTTTCCACAGTTATTGCATTTCTTTCTAGGAGCATTAGGAACAGACTTATAATTATTGCTTTTATTCACACCTTCCTTTCCATTCCTATTTTTCCTAGGTGGCTTTACCTTGTTTACATTCTTAATCTCTTTCATCTTATACTTAAGCTGCTTCTTTGTCATTAAGCCTATGTTAACTTCAACTGGTTTATCCTGTTTTAATTTGTCAGAAATTGACTCTGCCTTAACTTCTGTATCAATATCTTTCATCTTTTCAAAATCATACTCTACAGTTTTAGCTACAAACTTAACAGGATTTACCTTTGGCTTAGTGGTCTGTTTAACAGTAATTGGCTTAATTTGTCCAGTTCCTATTTCACTTTTATCATCTCCATAACCTAAGCCCTCTTTCCAGTTTCCACTACTTAGCAAATTTTGAGTTGTTCTGCCAGAGTTAGTCCAAGTCCTGATAATCTCTCTTTCCTTTTCTAGCTCAGTTTTTAGAGATTGATTCAATTTTAACACTTCATCTCTAACATAAAAAGCATCATCTCTTTCTTTCTGAGTTTGATGGAACATAACTAACTCTTTTTCTAAATAGTCATTCCTTTTCTTAAAAGCCAGATTTTCAGAAGTTAACCTATCACATGTTAAGGTCCGATCTCTATAGCTAATGAATATGGTTTTAAGATAAGATCTCAACTCAGTAATATCATCAGTATGAAAAGCATAAGTTGTTTGAGGTACCTTTAACTCAGCAGCATCAGAACTGCTATCAGCATTTGCCATCAAGGCATAGTTCTCCTCATCTTCAGAATCTGAAGTATTTGTCCAGCTTTTCTTCTTTGTGACAAGTGCCTTGCCTTTGTCACCTTTTCCCTTCTTGCAATCAGGAGATATGTGGCCTTTCTCACCATAATTGTAGCATTTAACATTTTATTAATCTCCTCTGTCAGACTTTCCTGCTTTGCATTCAGATTTTCTGAATCCCTTTTTATTAGAACTTCTTTTTTCCTGAAAAACTTCTTTCCCCTTCTGAATTTCATGTAGGCTATATTTGTGATACCCTTCGCCATAAGAGCACACAATCTCATCATCTCTTCATCAGCATCCATCTCAGATAGACTTTCAGTTTCTAAATCCTCATCATTATCAGAACTTGATGAATCTGAATCAGACTTTGTGATGAGAGCCTTTCGTTTGCCTTTCTTTGAGACAGCCACTTTGGGGGATTCCTCCCCAGGCTTAAGAGCAACTGTCCTTGACTTTCTCCCATGTCTCTTGCCTCTTTGATCCATCTCAAGTTCATGAGTTTTGAGCATACCATAAATTTCATCAAGAGTAGTTTCATCAAGAGCATAGTTGTCTCTTATAGTAGTTGCCTTCAAATCCCAACTTTCAGGAAGAGCTAGAAGGAATTTAAGATTAGAATCTTCAAGATCATATTCCTTATCCACCAGTGACGGATCATTCAAGAGTTTGACAAATCTGTCATATAAACCAGTTAATGACTCATCAGGTTTTGAGTCAAAGTGCTTATACTCTTGAGTGAGTATAGTCCTCTTGTTCTACTTAATTGCATCAGCTCCCTGGCATCTTGTCTCCAAGGCATCCCATATCTCCTTTGCAGTCTTGCAGTTAATTACCCTGTTTGACATGACATTATCAATGACACTATGCAGCAAATGCCTTACCTTTGCATCATTGGCAATAGATGAGATATCTTCAGTTGTATACTCACTTTCCTCCTTTGGTAAAGTCTTTGCTGGCTGATCTGCAACTACAACAGAGAGCTTGGTTGGCTTATGTGGTCCTTCATTAATTATGTCAAGGTATTCTAGATCTGTAGCTTCCAGAAACATAGCCATCCTCACTTTCCATATGGGATACACAGAAGGTCTCAGCATGGGAACCCTAATTTTCTCATATCGATTGTGGATTTGAGTCTTTGGAGTTTCTTCAGTTTTGGTGGGCTTGATTGGAGTTTGTTCTTCTTCAGACATGATTGTTTTGGATCTTTACTATATATGTGTTAACATATAGGCTCTGATACCACTTGTTAGGTCACACACACTGTAGAAGGGGGTTGAATACAGTGTATACCACAATTAAATCGAATTAAGAACACAAGTATGTAACACAAAATAATCTTATTAATAAAACAGTATTGCAATGGAACCGTTCTCTCTCGGTGATGAACAAATATCACGAGAGCTACTGGGGTTACAATGAATAATATTCTCGATAATGATAACAATTCTAGTGTAAACCCTATGTTGTGTTTATATACCACACAGTTACAAGATAATCTCTAATTGATATCGAATATAATCCTGTATCCTAAAATATATCAATTAGTTATCTTTTCCTCCAAGTCTTCTATTCTTCATATAATTCTTCTCCATGCATATCTTTTTTTGTTTTAGTCTTTATCTTCTTTCCCTTCAATCAGTCGTCTTCCTTATCAGAAAGTCTTCTTAAGTCCTGATATTATCTCCTGATGAATATCTTCTGATATCTTAAGTTTTGATAACTTAAGTTCTGATATCTTAAGTTCTGACTTCAGTATAAGTACTGATTTCCAGTTAAGTTCTAATTTGTCCTGTTAGTCAAGATCTGAAAACTAAACAAAAATCATTTTTAGACATGACATCACAAATATATCTAACAATTTATATCACAATCAGGATATGATCAACTGTTGTAATATGATTATTCATCAAAAGCTTCGATATAATCCATTGACAATTGACTAGTCATTCGTTGATATATATGAATGATTATATGTTGAAGCTAAAACACTTATATGTTGATCAAAGCTATCCGTTGAAGAATGACCTGGATGATGAGTCATGACTGCGAGATAAATCAGAAGGTGCTGATTTATAGGATCGTAGTTGATTTAGATATGTAAAGTATTAGAGTCATATTGTAACATATCTTGTAATTGATAAAGGACTAATTTGTAGTTGTGTAGTATATAAAAAAATAATAAGTTATCACAATATAAAGTGACAGGGCACAACTCTAGTATTCGTGTAACCTAGCAGATCTTAAGAATATTTTTCTTAAGAGAGTTTTTTAAAAAATTATTAAAGATTAATATAAACTTTTATTTGATTAATCTGTTCTTACTTTACTTTCATAAACATCGATTTGTACAGTAATTGTATCCAACCCCCTTAAATAATTACTTTACTAGGAAACAAGTGGTATCAAAGAGGTCGAATTAACTGTTAATTCGCAAAGGTCAAGATGTCTGGAAGTAAGTATGAAAGCATGAAAATTCCCATCCTGAAGAAAGCTGATTACTCCACATGGAGAGTAAAGATGTTGATGTTCTCGAAGCTATTGATGATGCATATGTTGATATCATCAAAACAGGACCTCCATATCCTATGGAAACTGTGGCTATGTTTGCAGATGCTCCTAAACACTATGTAATAAAGGAAAAATCAAAGTGGTTAGACATTGAAAAAGTTGCCATGCTTAAAGATGCTAAAGTTCGGAATATTATGCACAATGGTTTTGTAATAACCCCAAAAATTTTGGATTTTTAGTAATCCTTATGAATAGTGAATTTGCTGATTATACTGATTAAGGAAATTTTTCATGTCACGCTATGTAGGGGTTCTTTTATTCATATTCTGAGATCTTATTAGTACTCCATAGAATATATGAGTGTATGTAAAGATATCGTACTTACAATCTTACACAACTCATCTATAATATAAAGCTCCTGCTAGCTCAATCCAACTTAACCGGAAATCGTAGCTCGCACACTGGACAGGGAATCCTCATTACCAACAATTTCCTGTTCAACTGTTGAAAATATAAAAATTTTGCAAGAGTGAGCTTACTAGCTCAACAAGTAATAATAGCATCAATTGAGGTTAAACAATCGCCAATTGAAATGATTCAGATGAATCAAGTTTCTAAATAAGCAATGGTTAGAATTGGATATTCATTTTTCATTTAAAAAAACCAAGGTTATGCTACTGATCTGTCACACACTAACCGCGAGAAAGGCTCCCAACATTGCTCTATATACTGGATCCAAGGCACGCATTGGCCTATTATGACCACGAATCTGGTCCGACCATGAATCTGGTTCACATTTATTAAACCATCCAATTCTAAAACAATTCAATATGATAACCAATGTAATTCAATAAGCTGAATCACATACAATATTTATCTTGAAGCATAGGGTTATTCACAATACCATGAAGGTATAACAATGATTTTAAAAAGATTGGCTTTCAATCAAGGAAAGAAAGTAGAAGACCAAGGGTTTAAGGGTTACAAGGATTGGTCTTCTGTTAAACAAAAAATAAGGGTTAGTATGTCAAGCAATTCAATATCAGAAATCAATATGTGATATATATGTATTTGTGGAGTAATATCGTATGTGTTTGGCTCGTATTTGAGAATTCAACAATCAATGGTTTATGGAGAATAAGATTTATGGATCAAGATCAATAAGAATCAAGGTTCAAGGTTAAATAGTTTAATGCACTTGCAATATAAAACATGAGTTATTTTGAATAGTAGCGACATGTTATGAAACAGTTCGAAAATATTTGCAATATATCTTGAAGAAAAGTTCAGAAGTACTTGCCTTATCGCAGATGATTTCCAACTTTACTTGTGCTCATCTAATAGTTTTACTCTTCAATTACTTTCCTTCTTTTTTTATGCTTTGCCTCTATTCATCAATCACTTGCTTTCTTTTTATACACTTCAGTTCTATTTACTGATCACTGGCTTTCTTTGTTATGCCTCGCTTACTCTTCTAGGCATCACAAGTATCTATCAATACTAAATCTCATATCATTATAATCGTTACATAGACGTCATAAGCTTTTATCTACCCTTCGTTTCACTCAAATCCGATTTACGGATTGAAAGTTATAACTAAAATAGTCAAACCACAACCATATAGGCATATAACACATCAATCAGTGAGCACGTAGAACATAACACGTAAGGTATTCGATCAAAATAATTTTTCAAAGAAGATTCGGGGTTAAAATGATATTTCAGGTATTTAATACAAATGTTTGAATATTTTTCAGGATAAAAATTGGACTTCGAATCATTTTATAATTAAGTAATAGGGTTCGAACACCCAAATTTGACTTTATAATAATTTTATAATAATTATCGAGCTTCGAAAATAATTTAAAATAATACTTTAAAGCTTGAAACTATTTTTTGAAATTTTTAAATCAATTTTTAATAATTAAATCAAATTAAATAATCAATTAAAATTAATTAATAACTAATTAAATTAATTAATCAAATGATATTTAAATTAATTGACTAATTAAATAATTAATTATCAACTAAAATTAATTAATTAAATATTTAAGATTTATTTAAAATTAAAAATAATTTTTCAGAATTAAATATAGATTTTTTTAGAATTTAAGATGAATTTTGAGAATTAAAACAGAATTTAAAAATAATTTTTTAAAATAAAAGAAATCAGAAACAACATTCATGATTTGAACTTGGTTTCCAGAGAATCAAAACCGGGTTCTATTTAAGACCAAACGGGTCGGTAACCGGGTTGGTGAAGAACACCGCCCGACCCGCCGGCCATCTGCAGAATCCGACCACTGCCGGAGCTCCGTTCTCACCCGAAACGGTTCCGATTAAACATGCTTTCAGTCCAGAATTGTTCAGTACGATGCCATCAATCCAATAACAACAACGATTTCCAGAAATAATCGGTGTAGCACTTATTCCGACGAGAATCGAAGGGAACCGGCGGCAACACCGACCAGCTCTGACATCGGCCAAAACGTCGTCCAAATAACATGATTTATACCTTAAACGATTGTAAATTAACTGATAAACACGGTTGTAATCAACAAAACATTAACCAGTCAGTATTAATGAATTTCCCAATTTCAATTGAGATTATTCATCAATATAAACCCTAACTTCAAATTTCAGAATCAAACATCAATTTACATACGTTATTTGGACTCGGTTTTTGACATATAATATACCAAAATGACCAGAAAAATATTATCTACACGATGGAATCATCAAATCATATCAATAACATCAAAAACAAATTTTCATAATTTAATCTTTAATAAATTCGAAATAAAACATTTTAATAGGAAAAATACCTTGATTTCTGCATAAAAACAGATGATTGATTATGAAAGGACTTTTCGAGAGCTTCGTTTTGATATGTCGTACGCCCGAATCGGAGTTCGATAACGCCTTCGTTCGTACGTTTGATTCTCAAGAACGCGATATTAATTTGACATTTTACGGGATTTTACTGACTGATTATGATTATACTAATAAACTGAAATGATAAAAGGGCTATATATTTTTTGGAATATTTGTTCATTTTGGATCATTAAATTAGTTACTTAGCAGCTAAGTAACTGCAAAAACGATCAAATTTGATACCCGTATTGGATAATTATCCAAACCGGCTTCTTATAAAATACTATATATGAGAATAACGTAATAATATCTCGTCTTTCGAGAATACAGGTTTTGGTGATTCACCGAAATGATTATCGTATCGAAAATCTTGCGCCGGGCCGCGCACGGGTCAAACCATAATCCGGATCGAAAAAGTTAAAACACGGAAAATATCTGGAATTACCATATTAGGTTAGGAAGGAGTTTTCGGAAGAGTTTCGGGTTGTAAAAACGTAAAAACGGTTAAGTTGGATGATTCTCGGCTTTATAAAATAATTTTGTAATTATTCAGAAAATAATTAATAAATTCATAAATCAATATAGAATCATATAATAGTCCAAAAATTACTAGAAAAATACCGTAATTATCTATATTTTATTCTGGTCATAATAAAATTAACATACTTATACTTTACCACATATAAGCATCCACATATTCATACCAATCATCAGATAATAATCATATAAAAATTATTTATTGATAAAAATAATTACACGCGATATCCCCGATGTTACAGGGATATAAGGCAATAGAGCTTGAGGAATGATAAGGGAGTTGGGTATGAGGAAACCCTAAAGACTCATAGTAATAGAAATAGAAAAGTATATGATCATCAGGATGAGGATGATTCACCATGAGTTAAAGTTGATGGTTGAAGGCATAAAAGATATATATATATATATATATCCCCTTTAAGTTGGGAGTATTCAAAGACACTTCGAGATAATGATTGACCTCAGTTTGAATAATGATGCTATTGTAAGATTAGTTATAGACTATCGAGGTGAGAATGGTTGAATAAGATACCCTATCAGGGATAGATGACTTGATTTATCCATGAAAGGATGTAAGTACCTTGTTAAATGTGGAATTAAGGATAGAACCTTGATAACTTGAGATGAACCTAGGGGAATGCATAAGGTTGGCATTTCACCCTTAATAAGGACAGTACGAGTGTCAAAGTATGTATTGGGAAGAATTAGAATAACAATAATCTTTAAAGGTCAGTGGAGAAAGTTTTTCAGAACTATATAGACAATGGTTCTAGTAGTAGTAAATGGTATCTTGATATGCCCTGTACCTAAGGAGTACAGGAGAAATGATTTAAGGATAACCCTGAAGAAGTTACAAAAAGAGAGGTGATATTTAAGTTTTTCCAAATAGAAATTTTGGTAAATGAAATATGAAATAATAATAATAATGCCAAGTGGGGCACATGTTAAACCATGAGAAAGTATGGATCGAACCAGTAAAGGTCGAAATTGTTTAAGGAAATTAGGACCTAAGATAAAAGACGTCCTGAGCATGATTGAGAGTCAGTCGTGACAATGTTCACATCTAAAGACCGAGGTAATAACTTATGGAAAAATGGTGATATTTTTTTTCTCACCAAATCTTAAGGAAGAGAATTTTCACACAAGAAGTGATTAGAAATGAGGTAGAAAATTTAGTTGAAGACCGTTGTAAAGACATTGATTATAAGGAACTATTACTATCATGAAAGGCCAATGAGGTGGCCGACACTCTAAGTGTAAGAGAGCAATTATAGGCGCTCGTGCCAGAGGAATACAGTGATGATGGTTAAAGCTGTGAAGGTTGTATTATGGTTTGAAAGATTGACATTCCTTCTGATGATTGTGTGATACTCAACCATATTAATAGTTTGGTAAAGATTGAATTCATGTTAACCGCCGTGAGCGAGCTACCTATCTTAGAAGGTCCTATCTTGAGATAAGCCAGGGCCATGTTACAAAAGGACTAAATAAACCTTTGAACTTCATGCCTCCTAATAAAGACATATGGTTAATAATGGTGTTAACCTGCTATCATTTTTTTGATTGAAACTCTTCTGCAATTTAATCTGCTTCATATCATATGTACGCCAAGCTCAGGAGTGTTCTTCTTGAATCATGAAATGGTGATAATGTTGCCTCTCTAGAAGGTTTTGGTACGGCAGGTATGGAATCCGTATGATTAACTATTAAGATTCCAAAGAAAACGAATGACTATAGTAGGTCAGCGCTGGACTATAGTCATGAATCAACGATTCCTTGAATAATGAGACGATAATAACCGTGAGAGTTGTATTATATGGATGTTGAGATTGAATACCACTAATCGGGTCATGTTGACGTATAAGTTATCATTGATAGGCTAACTAGTGGATTATCTATCTATTGAATATTTATTCCTTCTTATCGATAAAGAGTCGTATTACTATACGTGGAAGGTTGTGGTACAAGCATCGAATTCTAGTAACGACGATGTCTAGAATGAAATCCCATATTCAATTTTTCAATGTCGAGGGAGTTTCAAATATGATTGTTTATAAGCTCGAGCAAGAGCATGGGTCCATAGACCGATGGATGGAATAGTAAATATTCAGGCACGTGAATTGCGATGCGATAATACTTGATGTTGATATATGTACATATGTTTCGTTTTCCTTTGATAAACCTCTATAGTTCAGAGGTAAATTCCAAGCCAAATATTTTGTGGTAGTATTTTTTTTATATAATGCTCTTAAATTCATTCTTTTTTATTTCTCTCATTTTCATTTCGTGTAAACTGAGAAGAACAACCCTTCCAGAAGGGGGGTATTGCTGAATGACTATCTATATGTGTGATATAAGCCTAGTAGGATACCACATGTTGTTTAATTGCTTTTCAATTACTAAAGGCTGGCCACCTTCTATACTAACTATGCGATATAACAAGTGTTCATGATCATAGTGATCTCTCAATAAATTCTTTTACTTCTATATGAAGGACCAAGCTTTCGAAGATGGAAGCAGCTAGAGGTGAAGTGGTATCAGTACGGTGGTATTCCGAATCTAACGCGTTCGTGATAATAAGGTTGACGCGGTTATTAAAAGGTTATAGAACACTAACGAGCAAAAGTGTAACCAGTATAATATTAGGTACGGAAGATAGTAACGATTACACACTAGAAAAGAGTGGGTATTAAGAAGTAAAAGCTATAATGCTAGAAGCTATGATGAGAGTCTGTGCAATAGACTTGAAAGAATTTGGAATGATCACTTAACGCGGATTGAGTTTTCTTACGACAATAGATCGTATGTCAGTATCGAGATGTCACCTTATGAGATCCTTGAGGGAAGACAATGTCGATCTCCCTTATGTTAGGATGAAGTTGTAGATCACAAGATGCTCGGACTAGCAGTGGTCCAAAGGACCAAGGATATAATAGATCTAATCAGAGGACAACTGGTAGTAGCCCAAGATGGACATAAGAAGTATGCTGATTTGACACGAAAGGACAAAGAGTATGAAGTAGGGGACCTAATGTTGTTACAGGTATTCCCTTGGGAAGGATGGATGAGGTTCAGAAAGAAAGGAAAGCTAATCCCACGATTTGTTGGACCCTTGGATATATTGAGCTGTATTGGGAAGTTATCAAATGAACTAGCCCTACCCCCGAACCTGCAACAAGTTCGCAATGAGTTCCAAGTATTAATGTTAAGGAAGTGTGATCCATAGGCGAGACACATAGGGGAATATGAACACGTAAACCTCCGACCAGACTTAACCTATGTGGAGCAACCAGTAAGGGTTATGAATAAGAGAAAAGGGAACAAGTACTTAGGAAGATGGTTACCAAACTAGTCAGAGTTTGGTGGTAGAACCACAATGTGGGAAAATTGACTTGAGTTAGAAAGTGCAATGCAAGAAAAGTATCCCCAACTGTTTTCTATTTAATTTCGGGATGAAATCCTTTTAAGGAGGAGAGACTGTAATAACCCCAAAAATTTTGGACTTTTTGTAATCCTTATGAATAGTGAATTTGCTGATTATGCTGATTAAGGAAATTTTTCATGCCACACTATGTAGGGGTTCTTTTATTGATATTCTGAGATCTATAAGTACTCCATAAAATATATGAGTGTATGTAAAGATCGTTAGCTACCAAATTTGAACACTTTGAATTTTTCCGAAAATCCACCAGATATCGAAAGAATTGATTATAAGGTAACATGATTAGAAGGATTTAAATTCAAGGATAATAAGAGAGGATCATAAAAGGAATATAAAATATTGAGAAAGGTTTAGGGCAACCCATGTAATAAGGTCTCGGATATGATCACTCAAATGACGAACGAAAATGAAAGTTAAGTGAACCGTATATTAGATAAGCGGTCATTAGCCATGTAATTAAGCACTAATCAAAGGGATTAGGGGAGGATGACATCATCCAACCATAAGGATTGAACAAGTGTCCTTGTCATGATGTAATCAAGGTGAGATCATCACTTTATTAAAGCAAAAGCAAAGATATTTTGAAAGGTTAATTTTCAACAAAGCATTTCATTTCATTCAAAAAAATCAACCAAGCAACATTTCATTTCTCTCCCCCCATTTCCAAGCTTCTTGCTCTCAGCTTCTTCCTTAATAAATGGGAAGTCAAAGCTCCTCCAATTGCTAATTTACAAGGTAATTATCCTAGTTTCTCCTAGTTAAGTTACATACTTCCTGGGTTTCTTAGCTTCAAAAATCCTTTCCTAGCATTTTCTATAAATCATTCAAGAATATGATAAATAGTAATTTCTTGAAATTAATTTTATGTTCTTGATTTCTTTGGAAAGATCAAGCTAGTGGGAGGATAGATTAAGGCTCCCTAAGGTTTCCTAGCAACTCACCACACACTAAGAAAGGTATAAACTTCAAACCCTAGCCTTTATTTTGATTGTTAGTGAGTTTGATGGTTGGTTTTGTAAATGAGAAGCATGATTTTTTATTATTAAGTAGTTTGATTGAATTTGGAGTGATTTTGGATATAAATCTTGGTTATTGGTTAATGAATCTTAAGATATAGTTAGTAGTTCATGTTTGTGGTTAAATAAGTTGGAAAACCTTGAGGTTATGGATTGATGTGGTATGGTTTAGGTGAAGTTTTGTTGTATTGATGGTTATGAGTTGGTTGGTGGTTAATTGGAGTAGTATAAACATTGGTAATCGCGTAAACATAGCCGTCATAATGCCTGTTTTCATTCAACTGCTTGTACTTAGTGTTCGGGACAGAAAGCTCACTGAACAATCTATAACTTTGCCATTCTTAGCTAGATCATGTCGTAAGCTTCGTTTTGATATGTGGTTCTCGTGGATCCTATGTACGGTTTAGGAGAAACGACCGTTTTAAGTAACGGCGTTTCGCGAGCGAACCATTACCCCTCGCTTTACTTTGAAACCTTGATTAAGGTCCTTGAAAGACTAATTAGATTACGAAACAATAATGTAAGATTAATTAGTCAGTTGGTAGAGTATTCGCGAAAGATTCGCCTTAAAATTCGTAACGGTTAATTTATTAAAATTAGTGGAGCCGAGGGTACGCGAGCAATTAACGCAAATCGTTAAGCGTATAAGCGACCATAAGCGACCGTTAGGGTATATGTGAGTTTTGACTAGTTTCTTAAGCGACCGTAGTCTAATTCCGGCTTATGTTGTTGTTTATAGGTTACTAGACCCACTCTAAGCTTAAGTCTACCTCGGAACGCTCAGGCAAGTTTTCTACCCGTTATATTGTTGTTGTGATGTAAATATATATATGCACTATCTTGTGATTAGTGCATGATTGCTATTAGAAAATCTTGTGATATATTGGAGCATGTTGATATGATATATATATATATGCATGTCTGTTTCATAATCTTGATATCTCATTGTTGATTCAATGGATTATAAACTGCATAATACTTATGCTAGAGATAAGCAGTACTTGCGTATACCCTTAGTATAGGGGACCAAGAGATGAACATTTTTCTAAAACCGGGAGGCGATTTTCCCGAGTATATTTTATATATATAAATAGTTTTCAAAACTATTAATCGAATGATGTTTATTCGATAGTTTTATATTATAATTGAATATTATTTTTTTGAATATTCATTTAAGATTCCTATTACGATCAAAAACTAGTTTGATTATTTGAATAGAGTTTCTACTTATGAAACTTATTTTATTTCTATTAATAAATGAATATTAGTCTGAATATTCATTCGAGGACTTATGACTCCGCTTATTTTATTTATTGAATATTAGTCTGAATATTCATTTGAGGACTTATGACTCCGCTTATTTTATTTAATGAATATTAGTCTGAATATTCATTCGAGGACTTATGACTCTGCTTATTTTATATTAATAAATATTAGTTTAAATATTCATTCGAGGACTTATGACTCCGCTTATTTTATTAAATAGTATTCTTTATTTTCTTAAAGAATAATGTTTCAATATTCGCCAAGTATTTGGAAAATGATTGATACTATCAAATCATTCTTACTTTAAATATTTCCAGAGATTATTTTCAAACTTTATCAAAACTATTTTTGAAAGTTAGAGCGGATCCCAAAACTCATTTTCAAATTTAAGATCTTCCTTTCGAAGGGGATTTAAATACTCGCTCAAAAATCTGAGGGATCTGGCTCCGTGATGTATTTGTATATTCGCAACAAGGTTGCTGTTTTGATAAAAGAGTTTTTGATTTCTTACCCAACATTCAGGAAGTAAAATTCTTGGAATAAGTTAATCCATTAACAGGCATCGCCTAGGAAATATCGGTGAGTTTTGTTTCCAAATAGATGCGACTTCTTGGTAGAGTCGTATCAACAAGTTCCTACTTGGGGAAAGGGGAGACGAGCTTTACGTTTTAGAGTCATGGATTTCATCTGAACTAGGAGTGGTGTAAGTGGTCGAATGACGCCGGCCCAACCTTATTTATTGGTCCAAATGGCCCGGAAGTTCCGCTAAGATGGTCCATTCCTGAGGATTCCAGCGTTCGGTCGAAAAGTAAATCCCACTTTCTCCTCTACATGTAGAAAATTGTGGGGTTGCACTACAGCGACTAATCATCGTGAGTGGTCTTCCTGGCGCGGCAAACTCCCGTAATGAGTTCATCATCCAGTTGGATATTTCTGCAACATTACCCGGAGCACTTCGATAGAAAGACTACGGTTGGGCGATTGTTGAGTGTTGGCAGGGTCGAGTTTTCAAAATAATGTTTTCATCAAATGAAGTATCTCGTAACTTCATTTCATTTTGATGATATTTCAAAGATTGATTCTATACAAGTTTTGTCTTATAGCTTCATCTATGGGATGAACTATTAATACCTTGAATGGTGGTAGTTCAAGTAGTATTCGAAAAAGATATAAGTATATTGGAGTGTCTTGGAACTTCAACTTTTCAACTTATATCTAGTAATGATTATCTTATGCACGACAAAGATTTTCAGAAAAATGTTGAGACAAGGTTTGACATATGAGATCACCTTGCAACGATATTTTTATACAGTTATAAAATGGAACTCTGCGTATATTATATATGTTAGAGGATTTCAAATATTTTGAGAAGTATATATGTATATATACACTGAATATTTTGTGACTTTGTTGCATTAAGATATCAAACTTGGTTCATTTCTGTGTGACCAAGACTTTCATTAGTACTATAAGAATGCTCATATATTGTTAATTATGATACATATTATTTTGGTGGGCTTGTTTCTCACCCTTACTTTCTTCTTTCATTACACAACAATAGGTAGACAGGATGAACATGACCCAGCTCCCAATTCGCAAGCGGATAGGAAACGTTCCGCAGTTTCTAGTAGGCGTTGATTCTGCTGTAGCTGAGGTAGGAACTACCAATAGGCTAGGTTTTCAACTATTAATGTACCAGACTTATGCATATTATGAATTTTAATAATGGCAAAGAAAATGTAAATTTATTTTGGAACCCTTATAAGGTGTAATGACTTTTAATTGTGGAATAAAATGACTTGTGTTATTTTGGTACTCATCTCTGAGACTATAACTTGTGGTGTGTGTGTATATTGTGGGGTCACACTACGCAGTAGTTGGTTGTTTATTTAGATTGAGTGTTATTAAGGGAAATGGAACACGTGACAACCCGGATCCCCGACCCCGGATTTGGGGGTATTACAAGTTTGGACAATGTGATGTCATACAAAGGTATTGCCTGCAAGACTGCAAAGGAAATATGGGATGCCTTGGAAACACATGTCAAGGTACGATGGCAGGAAAGAAGAACGGAAGAGCTGTTCTTGTACAAGAATATAAGCAATTTGATGCCAAAGCTGATGAGTCGATTACTGACTTATATGATAGATTTCTGACAGTGCTGAATGATCTATCACTGGTTGGAAAAAATATGAAAGGGACGGCTCAAACACCAAATTTCAGAGAGCTTTTCCAGAAGATTGGGATACGCAGGCTTCAATAATCAGGCATCAATATGATCTTGATTCTCTGACACTGGATGAAGTATATGGGATGCTGAGACTCATTACTTGGAGATCCAAAAAAGGAAGAATAGAAAGGGTCAGAAGATGAAGGTTGTGGCTCTTAATGCTGAGACTCACAAAGGCAAGGATTATATATGTGAGATGTCAAGGAGAAGGAACATTATAAAAGAATCAGATACTGATGATACATCAGATCCTGATACAGATACTGATGAGGATTCTGAAATCGATATGGATGATCCTCAAGTGGTTAAGATGGCTTCAATTCTAGTGAAATGATTCGGAAGGATGAGGTTTGGAAAACCATAGAGGAAAGGTGGTTTCAACAGAATGTTCTCTGGTCAAGGCAAAGATAGGTTCATAAGGAGTGATGGTCAGAACAACAAGGAAAGGAAGTTTGACAAGACCAAGGTGACATGTTACAACTGTAATGAAAGGGGACATCTGGAAAGTGAGTGCCCCAAGCTAACTAGAAAAGCTTTGGTCACAACAAACTCCAACAGAGACTGGATGGATTCATAAAAAACTGACAATGATGATGAATGATATGCCCTCATGGCAGCTCATGAAGAGAATGCCTCACGAAATGATAAGGTACCTTCAGTTATATTTCCTGTTGATATTGATAATGTGTCTAAACTGAAAACTTTATTGTACTCTTTGCATGTTACTTTTAAATACAAGACTATTGAATGTGATAATCTGATTGCTGATAATAAGAGGCTTAAAGAAAGTAATGAATTCTTAGAAGGTGAGTTAGTATGCATGAATGAACATGAAAAAGCATGTAAGAAGGCACAACATAATGAAACTCAGATAAACATCAAGTATGCTAGACTAGAGAAAGTCTTAGAATATGAAAGAGAAGTGTTCAAGTCTAGAAAGAAAGTTCATGATTTTATCAGTAATAAAAATTGGAAAGAATGTCTAGGGAAATTTGCTGATATGAATATCAATAAATCCATTAATAACATCACTCCAGTTACGTTTTTTGGAACTGATGAAAGAGAAGTTGAGTCAGTCTATGAATTTGGTTCTACCTCTAAGAACAATGCGGAAAAAAAGGCTGAACCTAGAGTCCCTGCTAAAATAAAAGAAGATCCTAAAAAGAAAGACAAGAAAGGTAAAAATATAGGACTTCTCTCTAAGAATCAGTTAGACAAGAGGATATATGAGATAATGTCTAAGGCTTCCAAACCTAGGTCTAAGAGAAATAGAAATGGAAAACAAGGAATAAAAAAGGCAAACAACTATAATTCATTCCTAATACACCTAGAAAAGTTTGTTTTAACCGTGGTAATACTAATCATATTGTGATTGATTGCAGGAAGCCTAAAAAGAAAATTTCTAAAACTCCTGAATTTGATATTAGTGGTAGATCAGTATTATATAAAACATAAAATCCTTGTTCTTATTGTGGTAGCAGTTGGCCTTCTATTTACAGTTGAAAGGATTATCATAGTGTGTATCACAAACAATTATGATCCTTTGCCTAAATTCAAAAAAAATTCTATTTTAAATAGAACTGCTAAACTAAATATGCATACATCTTATAGAGTTAAAAGTGTCAAGATAAATCTCGATGGAGTAAATCCCAATGGACCAAATCTTGACAAAATGTCTGCTAGTGTAAAAATGCATAAAGTGTTAAAAAGAACCCAACAAGTGTGGGTTCTCAAAAATTATGACTGATTTCTATATTTTTTATTACAAGGAAACAAGAAGAATGTGCTTGTCTTGGACAATGGTTGTTCACCACATATGACTGGAAATAAATCCCCGTTGTCAGGATATGAGGAAAAGGCTAGCCTAATGGTTTCCCATGGAGATGTAAATGTAGGAAAAATACTAGGATATGGTGATATTATCATTGGAAATATCATCATCTCAAACGTAGCTCTGGTAGATGGACTAAAGCACAATTTATTGAGCATTAGTCAAATCACTGACAAAGGTTTATATGTCATATTCTATGATACACACTGTGAAGTAGTTCATAAGATCTCAAGAAAAATGGTCTTCAAAGCTTACAGACATGGAAACATTTATGAAGCCAAACTTTATGCAAATACCGATGGTCCAGAAACTTGTCTGGTAACCAATGCATCAGTAGATGAAAGTTGGAATTTGCACAAGAAGCTTTCTTATCTCAGTTTCAATAATATCAATGAACCGGTGAAGAAACAATTGGAAAAAGGACTATTTGTGAAAAAAAAGTCTCAAATCAGGAAAGAAGACAAATCCTGATGATAAGTGCACATGTTGAAGGGGAGAAACGCAAAACTATCAGGAAATGACAACATGATCACATGGGGAGTTTTGCATGAAACTAATTCTTTAATGTTTATTTCTAATGAATTTTCAAATTTTGACAGATTGGTCAGTGTATTTGTTGATTTTGCTAATAAATTCAACAATGCAAATGCTGAGGGGGGAGAATTCATGACTAATCTCTGATTTTGGATTATAAATTTTATCTCAGCAAGTGATGGACAAGACATGAATTTTATTGAAAAGGACGGTAACATTACTTCTTTCGTGATTTTTAAAATGTTACAAATTTGTTTTATTATATTTTGAATAATCATGTTGAACTTGTCATCATTATTAGTTTTGTATTGGGAATAAATGCATGTAAAGAGTCTATATATTATTTGCCTAGATACATGTCATTTATGCATGCAGTATTTATTATTACACGGTTAATCAAGTATTTCTTTAAATTCCCATTAGCTTTTGGTTATAAAATCACGTCTCTTACTTCATATATACCTCATTCACTTTTCAATCGTCTATCTCTCTCTCATAAAATCAAAGCTCAACTCTAAAATCTTAAATATTTGTCTCTCAATGGCTCACTTCTTCACACGAAAATATGGCATATAATTTCCTGCTCTTAATCCTGTGGAAGGAAGACTTTACTTTGACCCTTTCAAACTGAGAGTTCTAATTAATGGTTGAACTTTTCATCTTTCTGAACTTCCATTAATGATCTTTGATCAATTGTGCTGGGACGACCAACTTGAGTTGCATCTGTTTAACCTGGAGGTTCGCTTCGAAGAGGTTCGATGAGCTGAGGAGGCAGAGGAGCGTCGACTCGAACTTTTGGTGTTTCAAGAGAACATTATTTCTCTTGTGTTATCCATGTCTCTCATATTTCATCGACGAGAGATGAAGAACAAGAAGGACAACAAGAAGACTAAAGACGAGTAGTTCTAGTTCTTAGGAATTAGGATTGAAAATCATTTATGGTATGTCTTATAATAAACCTTAAATATTATCAATGAAAGTTCTCTTCTTATTTATTCTTTCGCCCATAGTTTATGACTGTTCATTATCTTAATATTTGCATGTGCGCATGTGTGTAATTTTGAATTATTTTATATTTGACATTTGCATAACTAATTATTTTCAGGATATCTTCATATTAATGATATTGGAACAGATCAAAAAAATAGGTCTTTGAGCAAGAATCGAACAATTTCACAAAGTGCATTCTGATAAAGAGAAATGGTATTGGATATACATCGTTTAATTTTCACTTCATCATACCTTGTGTTTCTTCGTGAATTGTGGGTATTTTTGTCTAACAAAATGCCTGACAAATATAGTTTTTCAAATCCTAACACTATGGGACAGGACACGTCTAATACTGTTCCCCAAGTGTTCGTTTTTCTTCACTTAAAATGAAAAAAAATCACCTATAATTCTTCTCAAAGGAATTAGTTGTAAAATCAAAGACAGTAGCTAAGTCTGATTTGTTTCGAAGAAAATAAGGTCTAAAGGTTGTTTCACTCTCACCTATATCTTTGGAGCAACAAGGTGGAGTGAGAAAGAAAAGTGTTTCATCAGTAGCACACAAGGAGAAGCTTGCAGAAAGCAAGAAAAGGAAAGTTAGAACTAGTACTGAACTAGTTGATGAATCATCACACTCTGAAAGTGATAGTGATGACCCAATTGTTTTTAAGAAGCCTGCTAGACAAGCGCAGATTACTGGTGTTAGTACATTAGAAGATTCAAATTTGGTTGTAGCTGCTAAACCTAAGAAAAGAAGATTAATGAAGTTAGAAAACAAGACTCACAAGAAACCAGATGGTCTTCAAGTATTAGCTGATATTGCTCTGGATCAGGAATCTACAAATCCTGAAAAATCTTTGTCACATCCTGACAGGTTTCAAGCAATTCCTGACAAGTTTATGAAAATTCTTGATCAGACAATTTCTAGATGTGAGACTGAGAGAAAAGATTTAGTGAAAAACTGAATTTAAGAGAGACATGATCCTTACTTGGAAATGTTAGGAATATGTTGTGAACTTGATGATAAGCTGAACAAAACACCTTAGTTGATTTAATTTAGTGTTTTTGTAGCTCTCGGCGGATGTTCTAATATAGTCCCGATGGATGAACTTTATAGTCCCCACGTATGACAACTGAACATCCATCGAAAGTGTAGCTTGTGTAATAATAAGTCTTGTAGCACATTTCAGCAAACAACAATGTACTAGAAGATGTTGTAGGATTCTTTATGTCATGTTGACTACTAGATTGATATGCAGAATAGGTTGGTTAATTGTAAATATAAGATGTCTTGTAATTCTGCATAAGTGAAATGAAATCAAGTGACAGAAAGACTCCCGACGGATGATCTACAAAGGCTCCTGATAGATAATCTACAAGGCTCCCGACGGATGATCAACATAATCCCAACGGATGATAATATTCAAAATAGCAGTTGATAGTGACAACACAGTCACATGCGTCGAGTATTTGCAAATGGAATGTGGCAGCCTAATTACAGGATTTAAAGAATAAAGAAGCATTACAATTTCCATGCAATTGTGAAGATATTCAAAGATGCTGGATAGAGTAATGTAGCAACATGAATTTAGACTAGATACAGTTTGTCTTATTGTCTTATTTTACTATCATGTAACTTGGTATTATATAAACCAAGTGAAGTAGAACAACTAATGGAGTAAGCATTATTTAAACACAGTGTTTTATTGCTTTGTGTTTTGATTTCTATTTTACTTTCATTCCGCACTTCTTGCAAAATTAAATACAGTTATATATTAAGTAAGAACATTCTTAAAATCAGAAAAAGAAGCTAGAATTACATTCAACCCCCTTCTGTAATTCTTGTTACATTGTTTGGGATTAACAGGCAAAAGGAGAGGTAGATGAGAGATAGGATTTAGTTAATCCTTATGAGGAAACTCTGACTCTTAAAAGTCATGAGATGAGTGGAGTGAGAGGTGATGAGATCTTTAAAAGAAAAGAGAGATTTAGGTACTCATGGTTCTTTTCTTACAAGATCTATACAGGTAACTAAGCCTTCGAAGTCAAATCTTGATTTAAAGCTCAAAAGCATAGTTCCTGATTCTTATGATGACTCTGATATTTAATCAGAATATTCTGGTGATCAAAATGATTCTGATGACTTGGATGATGATAATCCTGATGCTGCTGCTTTGAAAGATCGTCTTGAAGCATCTAAATTTTGTACTTCCGGTTCATCATCTGGTCATGTTGCTATTCTACATCCTCATAGGGCTTATGAATGGAACCATTCCTGGCGATTACCAAGTGAAAAGATATCTATGGAATCTGCTCAAACTTAAGTTGATCATTCTATTCATTTAGTTTTAAATACTTATATGAAAGCATCTATCAAATCCACTATAGTTTTAGTCAAAGGACCACATTCTTCTTTCACTGCATTCAAAGAAGATACTGTTACAATCAGAGAAGAGCTTGTTAATCTTTCTGTGGCTACTAAAGGTACAAATAAACAAAGTGGTTTTCTAAAGATAATGTTTAGTTTGGAAGAAAAATAAGATCACATGTCTGACAAAGTGATAGCTTTGGAAGCTAGTCAGATTACTACAAATTCCAAGTTGGATACTATTTTCCCTCTACTACAGAGTCTAGATGCCAAAAAGGGGGAAATAGTATCACAGAAGACAAAAATGTCAACCTGAATAAGTTTTGAGGAGAAATACCAATTTTGATGATGATGGTAATAAAGAAGAAAAAGAGACATCTGATGCTATGAAAGTTGATACTGTGAAAGTTCAATCTGGAACTGGAATTCAAAGTCAAAACAAGACACAGTCAATTCACGTCTCTAAGGATAGATCAGATAGGTCTAACAAGGAAGCTGCTTTTGTTACTCCTAGTTAAATTCCTGATTTCAAAGATATAAATTTGAATGATTCTCTCTGCTTATGTTAAAGATGTTAATGCTGAAAACTTCAAGGAAGAAGAAACGATTTTTGACAGAGAAGAAAGAGCTCAGGAAGGAAATATCATAATAACTGTTGACAAAGCAGATCAAGAATAAAGGAATATGCTTAAAAGATCTGAAAGGAATAGATGGAGGAGTAGAAATAAGAAGATGTTGCAAGAAAAAGCAGATAGGAGAGCTCAAGTATTTCCAAAGATAAACATGATGATTCTGAATTTAAACAGAAGATCTTACTCTAATTGCAAAATGATCAAGTTCAACTTCTTTCACTTGATGAACTAATGATCATGTCTACAAAAGAATTGAAGTACATTCACTATTTGCTAAGATTTGAAGATAGGTAATGGTCAAACATGATTCTTGCCAATATCAAAAGAAGGATACTAGATGATGGTCGATATTATTTCGGATCATATTTTCCTAAATACGCAAATTTAAGAGGGCAAAAAGTCAACATGAAGAAAGGTGAAGCTGCCATTTAAAATGTTCTTACTCAGAGACATATAACTATGAATCCTGATGGAAGAAAAACTTGCTACGTTTCATTGGAAGACATTATGACAGAAAGAGCACAAATCGGAAGTCTGAGGGCTGCTACCTATCAAATATCTGACACAACAGAATATGAAAAGAATTTGGGTTAATTATCAAGTAGGTCACTTACTGCGTCCAAGTGTATCAAGTGAGTCACTGATTACAAAACGGACTCAAATGAGTCACTCATTTGAAAATTTGTATCAAAAATATCACTTTATCGTTAGTCAAAATTCTTAAAAGTATTATATATTTAGTTTCGCACATTTTTTATGAATGATATTACATCCAAATGAAAGGTTTCGAGTTCTACTATTTTAGATAATATTTTTAGATTTTTAAAATTTTATCAACTATTTATTTTTAATTTTTTGATTGTTTTATTTGATTTAAATAAAAATAAAAAGTAGATAAATTTTTAAAAATCTAAAAAAACTATTTAAAATACTAGAACTCGAAATCTTTCATTTAGATGTAATATCATTTATAAAAAATATATGAAACTCAATATATAATAATTTTAAGAATTTTGACCAACGATAGAGTGATCTTTTTTGATATAAAATTTTAAATGAGTGACTCATTTGAGTCCGTTTTGTAATGAGTGACTCACTGGATACATTTGGACCGAGTAAGTGACCTAGTTGATAATTAACCCAAAAGAATTTAAAGATCAAGTTAGAAGATATTCAGTGGAAAAAAATTGATGATAGAGTTAAAGCTTTTGTTCAAAGATACTGCGGAGTCTATCAAGAAATATACAGATCTACATCTAAAACAAAGTAAGCTTTATACTACTTATTTTGTCTATCTGGTTTTTGGCACTAGACATTTCTATTGGAATTTATGCTTTTCTGCAAAGCATAAATTAGGGGATATTGTTGAGAATTGGCGAAGTCGAAGTTCAGGAATTATGTCACAATTAGGATATGATCAACTGCTGTAATATGATTATCCATTGAAATTTTTGATATCATCCGTTGACAATTGATTAGTCATCCGTTGATATATATGAATGATTATCCATTGAAGAATGACTTGGATGATGAGTCATGACTGAGAGATAAATCAGAAGGTGCTGATTTATAGGATCGTAGTTGATTTAGATATGTAAAGTATTACTGTCAAATTGTAATATCGTATAATTGGTAGAGGACCGATTTGTAGTTGTGTAGTATATAAACACAGAATATGTTATCACAATATAAAGTGATAGGGTACAACTGGAGTATTCGTGTAACCTATTACCTCTTAAGAATATTTTTCCAGAGAGAGTTTTGTAACAATTTATCAAAAATCAATATAAAATCTTATTTGATTCATCTGTTCTTACTTTATTTTTATAAACATCGATTTTTTTAGTATTTGTATCCAACCCCCCTTAAACAATTACTTTACTAGGCAACATTGTAGTTGTTTATTTATAATCCCTTGAGAACTATATATTGTATATGTGCTACTTGAACTAAATTATGTTATTGGGTTTTGGTGCATTGTTTTGTTATTGCAGATGGTTGGATTTTTTTATGAGCACCAACATTACAGGGCCACACTAGAAGATGCAGCTGTTGCTACAATTAAAGCAGGTATCATATATTTTATCAATTTGGATTTAAAATGTCACCTTTTTCCTATATATTATTTTCATACATTTGGCTCTACCAAGGTTTAATTTTTTGGTTATATTACAAATTGTACATGCTTGTTGTAAAATGACCCATAAAAATTTACAGAGACTCACCTGTGTTAAAGAGAATCAGTAAAGAGAAAGGGGAGGAGAGGACCAGGAAGTGGTATCGAGTGCTATATAGAATAGATAGTGCAGTTCCTAAGCATAATAAGAAATTATAATGATATTTATTGATATTTTATACCAGTTCCTTACATGATGGAATTATCTTCTTTAGAAGAGAAAACCTTTTTTCTTTACATTTTTGATAGAATCAACTATTTCTTATTTCATTTATGCAGTGGCTAGTTGAATACAATGCAACTTTAGCATCTATCTGTTTCATGATTTTGCTTAATATCCCTTGGAGAGTGTGATTTACCAAGCAATGTTACAGAAATTTTATTTCTTTTTTCTTTTGGAGACTGCCATATTTTTTGGTGTTAGTACTAACCAATAAGGTTCCAACTGATAAGCCAGGAAATTGGTGTTGCCGTAAGTGGCTGCTCTTCCTTTGTTGATGGCCTATGCTGGACATACAACTATTATCATTCCAAAGCCAATTGTTTCATATGTCGGGTTTGAGATCTTAGACCTAGGTAAGTTGCAGTACAATTATTTTGTGATATACTCCACACAATTGGGTACATAATGATTACTAGGATATACTAATCTTGCATTTAAGTGTTATATGGGCGAATCAATTAATTTTATGTATACCAGGTCCAACCATTACTTGCTACTTCTTTGGCGTTGCTTTCTTATAACTGGTAATGATATTTTCTTTCTTCTACCAGGTCCAGTACTTCTTTTTTTATTTACATTTTTTCTTAATCTCTTAGGTATCCTTCTTCAGTTTTTGTCAGTGAAACCTACACATACTTTGCTAGATGGAGTGCTTGTCCCTACACATACTTAGCAAGGAAGAGAAAGGGGATGAGAGGACCAGGAAGTTAATTGGTTCAAGTGTAGCTGGTAGTGTTTGTGCTTTCCTTTCAATTTATGGGGTTAATGGGAGAGCATTTTATCAGCTTTGTAAGCAGTTTTATTGCTAATTTATGTACTAAGTTGAGTGATACCGTCTCTAGTGAAATTGGGAAGGCTTATGGATACACATCATAAGTAACAGTTTCCTTTGATACACTACAATTCCTTTATATTTATTTATGTTTACTTTTTCTGTTAGCACAGTCAATTCAGGTTAATGAAGACGACATATTCTGGACACAAAAAAAGGACAATAACAAATGGGCATGGTCACAAAATTCTTCTTAAATAACTTCGGAGTTATTACAATATTTTTGTGAGTAAGATTGTCATATGTCTTAGCATGCAGGTGTGTTGTTGTCTGTGATCGAGGACATGCTATTTATTTCTTTATATTTTTGAAATCATTATGCATTTACTTACTTCTTGTCTTCTCTTTGATTGATCTGTATTTCTTTTAGCAGGGATCTTTATACATTTTTTATTTTTTTCCCATCCCTATTTTATTCACATATACTTAGTTGTATTATATTGCCACTTCCCCGATTCTTTGTTTGCTTAAATTGAACAGGTGATAATACTTACAAAGATACTAGGTAAGTTCAAGTGATTCTTTTACCTTTTAAACCTTCTATGTTTCTTGTTTTAGTTTGTCATGAAGGCATATTTTTATTGATATATGCATGTGTGTGTTGTTTGTACTTATGTCTAGTAAAAAAACAAAGACTTTCTTCAATGTTCAAAAGACCAGGAGTACGCAGAATGTCTCCTTGAGAAATCGACTACTTTAAACGACTTTGGCTAACATGGCACTAGTACAAGAACTTACCCGCAAAAGAACATTATTATTAGTGTCCTAAAAAAATTTCAATTATTACACTTTAGTTTAATAACATGTTTATTATTTTCTAGTCGTTGATGTCCCTTGTTAGGTTTTTATACTTTTGGTATGTATGGCAGTGGATTGGTGAGTTTCTAGAATTTCGTTGGTTGTTTGAATAATTGGTGTACAAACTGGCTATTTGGTGGTAATGAATAGTAGACATTTTTTGTTTAATTTTCTATATTGTGTATGGTTTTGGATTATTTTGGTTCATATCATTTATGAAAATGCTAATGTTTAAATGCCCAAGACACGTCATTTTTAAAACAAAAAATGTCCCATGGAAGTTTGACATTAGTAAATCATAGAGGAACCGATATTTCCTATGGACAAAACATCAGTTTAGTTTAAGAAAACCGATGTTAAATTATATCTTTAACAACATTTCAAAACTGATCACGAATACATGCATACAAAACCGATATCTAATAATATAGTTTACATCAGTTTCTAAGTTAGAATTATTGTCTAGATGAATCATAAATATCGGTTTTGAACCAATGTCTAAAAAGCTTGACCTTTCTCTACACATGCAAAGATATCGCTTGTAAATTTTTTTTAACATCGGTCCTGATTGATGTCTATTGCTCTGTTTCTTTTGAGTGTAGTGTGTAAAACTTAACTAGACTTTTGAGGATTAGTATAACTTCCTGTAGAGGTTATCCTAATCAGGTTTGTAGTTTGTAATAACTCATGGTGTGTTATAATGTCTATTTCATAGTTAAACTTGTGCTTGATCCTTATGCATGCAGGGGTTATATTTTGTATTTTATTCTGTAGTGTATATTATTTTACTGATTAGCAGTTAGTGACTCCCAAATCTAGAACCCGGATTCGGATGGCGTCATATGTTGGTATCAGTGTAATAGTTTATGGTCACTAAAATAGACTTAGGTGTTGTATTAATTAAGTAATAAGGAGATCATGTAAGATAAGTGTGTGAGTCTAACTCATATCGATTTCAGTACAAACTATTGGATATAGTCTTTAGTTTTAAGTCATTGAGATCTTTATATCTGTTGGCTGTTACGTGATTCCAAGAGGTGCTTAGCGATGATGAGCGTTTTAATGAGATGGGCTACTCGGGTGGTCAAGTGTGACCCTCATCTCCTTCCTCTAGTTCAGAGGAGTCGGTTCAGAGCTAGCCTATGGGAGCAGGGTATCAAGAGGATCCAGTATTAGCAGAGCCTATGGTTGACAAACTAGTTGACCAGATAGTGGAGCTTGTTCAGGAGATAGTGGCAGATTCGGAGACGGTCAGAGTCACGGATAGAGCGATGATATCCGTCCGGACTGAGGTAGTCGTTGACATTTCGGAGTCGGGTGAGGCCCGAGTTATGAGGGGGATGGAGGAGGCTCGCCTACCAGTAACTAGGGAGACCATTCGTATCAGGTCTAATCCTCCCTGGAGGCAGATTACTACGTCATCTACATCTTCATTTACCTCTCAAGCTCCAACAACGACATCTCCCAGTGTGGTTCCCTATCATGTGTATGCTGCAATGGGGCGTGAGCGTGATTGTTTTAGGGGGCTGAATGCGGGTATGAGTGTGGCTATGAGAGAGATGACACGAGCTACAGCTATGAGTACGGGTATTTCTAGATCCGAGGTACTGTCTAGAGTCAGGGCCATCGAGTAGATCACGAGGTAGAAGTTGACGGAGTTTCCTTTCACTACTGAGTGGGATGCAGAGGCACGCCGAGTGACCTGATTGGTTAGCTAGATATTTACTGAGTTGTGCGTGGTTCACGATCCGCGTGTCTAGATGAGCAGATGATGGTTTGGTTCCGAGATGAGGGACCCGGTATAGTACGGAGGGTGTTCGTTTGCCTTTTTTGTTGGGTATTATGGCTTGAGCCGGTGATATAGACGCATAGTGTGGATGCGGGGGTGGTTCTAGTGGCAGCTGGGATGGTTTAAAAGAGTTAGGGTATCTTTTGTATTTATAGCCTATTCTATTTGATGTCATTCTTATTGGTGAGTATTATCTTTTGGATTGTATCAGACTAGTTGATAAATCGTGTTTGACGCTTGTATCAGTACTCTTTTAAATATTTTATCTTTTGTACAACAATTCCTGTCTTTTTTTGTAATATCCGGGAAATATCGCCTAATTATTTTTATCAATAAATAATTGTTATGTGATTTTATGCGAATTTTGGTGAATCATCTGATAATTAGAATTGATGTTTGGATGTTTATATGTGATAAAATTTGAGCATTTAAATTTTTAATTGTCCAGAATAAAATATTGATTACGGTATTTTTCAGGTAATTTTTAGGTTGTTAGATGATTTTATAAGGATTTATGGATTAATAATTATTTTCTGAGTAATTGTAAAACTATTCTATAAAACCAGGAATCGTCCAACTTCAACCGTTTTTGCGTTTTTACAACCCGAAAATCTTCGGAAAACTTCTTCCTAACCTAATCTGATTATTCTGAACATTTTCCGTGTTATGACTTTCTCAATCCGGAATACGGTAATCATTTTGCGATATTTTGCGATATGATAATCCTGAATACCCGTACGAATCCTGGAGCAAAATTTTGCGATACGATAATCATTTTGGTAGATCAATAAAATTTGTATTCTCGAGAGACGGGATATTATTATATTATCTTTATATAAAGTGTTTTATAAGAAGCCCGGTTTTGATAATTATCCAAAATAGATATCAAAACGGGTCATTTTTGTAGTTACTTAGCGGTTAAGTAATATTTTTCGGATCCAATACGGTCCAGCCGGTATTAATAATCCATAAGTATAAATATCCTTTTTATCTAATTTTATTTTATTTTATTTGTATAATCATAAACATATAGTTAAAATATATAATTTACAGAGAAAAACCCGAAAATTCGTCGTGTTCTTGAGAATCGAACCTAAAACCGTAGGCGTTACCGAACTCGAAATCAAGCGTGCAAGTACTCGAATCGAAGCTCTCGAAAAGTTCTTTCAGAATCAACCATCAATTTCAGTGCAGAAATCAAGGTTATTTTGCTATATTTTTTATTTAATTTCGAATTAATTTATGATTGAAATATGAAATTTTGATTTTGATGTTGTTTGTTTGATTTGATGATTTCATCTTGTAAATAATATTTTCCTGATCATTTTGGTATATTATATATTGAATTTGGAGTTCAATAACATTTAGAAAATTGAGTTTAATTCTCGAATTATTGAAATTAGTGTTTATAGGTTTGAATTTTTCAATTGATTTTTAGGCGTTTCTTTGTTAGGGGTTATTAGTTTAAATTGATTACATCAGATTGTATATCGTCCAAAAACAAGTCAATTGATATATATATATATGTGTTGAACGGAGGGTAACAGATTCAACCTCGCCGAAAAATTTTGAAGCTCGCCGGCGGCGAGACTTCGACTGGAATTTCTGGCAAAAACTGGAGTCCTTCATCGATTTTGACTCCATAATATTGTTCTTGGCAATTAAAGCTTCAAATTTGCACTTCCTGGAATGATTTCATACAGATGAAAGCCGGCCGCCGGCCAGTGGTTGCGCGGAGGCCGGAGCAGGCGACGGGGGGATTACAATTTGACTCCTTGTAGTTTGCAAAAAAACTATAAATCCTGTATTTTGGTTTTAAAAATCTACAAAAATAGGAATAGTGTTCTATTTGTTTTCATAAATTGTATTTTCATTTATTTTATTTTCAGAAAATCAATTTTAATTATTTTAAATTCCAAAATTAATTATTTATTATCCTAAAAATTATTTTTAATTTGAAAATAAATCTAAATTATTTAATTAATTAATTTTAGTTGATAATTAATTATTTAATTAGTCAATTAATTTAAATATTAATTGATTAATTAATTTAACTAGTTATTATTGAATTTTAATAGATTATTTAATTAGATTTAATTATTTCTTTTGATTTAAAAATTCCAAAAAATAGTTTTGAGCTTTAAAATAGTATTTTAAACTATTTTCAAGGCTCGATAAGTATTATTCAATGACTTTAAAGTCCGATTAGAGTGTTTGAACCTTATTATTTAATTATAAAATGATTTGTTAAACTATTTTAATTCTGAAAAATGTTCAAAAGTTCGTAATAAATAGACCATTCGTTTGTTTAATACGAAACGAATGCCTCTAGACTCATAAAAATATTCTTCTTACAATAAAAACACTTTCAAGACCTAAAATTCTTTGTATCAAAAGATCGTCTATTTTACGAGGTATTTTGAGTCGGTTATTGATTGATAAATACTATTTTTGACCCGATTTCAGTTCTAGAAGTTTCGGGTCCTACTTTTTTAACGTTTTGACATATGTGTTACATGAATTATGTGTTCACGTGTTATATAAATAACATGATTACGTGATATGTGACCTGCATGTTACCTGTTTACAGTTTTTAATTCCATGATTGGATATGAACGATCGGGTAGACGTCGAGACGTATAGTTACGTCGATTAAGTTTTATTTTGTTAATTAAAATAGTATCTTTTATAATAGATACACCTAGTTCAAGGAATTCAAAGGCAGACAGTGATTGTGAAAGTAAAGTCTGATTGTATATGGTAATGGAACGAGTAGATACAAAGTAGATGTGAGCATAGAATGATGATTGAAGGCTAGAAAGCGAATCAATTGAGGAAAGTATTTCTGAACTTTCTTATGATATATTTTCAGTATTTCTTCCCTATTCTAATTACATAATAGTTAAATGATTTTTGTATTTCGCTGAAGTTACTCTTAATTATGTAAGTACCTTTTGCTCTTGTTTCTTATTATTATCGATCAATCTCTTGAGCAAATACCTATTATTCCGGGTTATTTGTGAACCCTGAATCGGGATGTTTTGAACTCAAAGTGATTTGACATCAAAATACTCCATGGACTGGATTGTCACAATAAGAGCCAGAAATGGCTGGACCCTTTATTCATGAGGCCATAATGGGCCGGGGCCAGTGATAGCTGGACCCTTGTTTAGTAGGCCATAGTGCATGGGTACCCGAATGGATCCATACAGATAGGTTTAGATCTGCCCTATATCCTGACTAATAAGCAGGGTATGAGTGATAATGTTGGTTCTAGTGTCCAGTCTAATCTATTATTGATCGTCATTAATGACATTTCTTCTTGAAAGGTTCTATGACTACAAAACCGGATAAAGACCTGATTCAAGAAATAAATCATTCAATTGCTCATTGCTTTTGATTTATGATTTAGTGCTAATAAAGGCCAATATTTTACTCGCTCAACTACTTCAAATAAATAAAAATGTTTATAAATTATTTAAAGATTGTGTTCGTAAATTTCTGTGAATATTGATACCTGGAATTCAGATATATTACTTGATGGGTATATTTTGCTCACTCTTGCTTTATGAATTCTTATTTCTTTCAGTTTCGATTTAGGATTAAAGTGAATAGCCCTTAATAGACAGCCAAATTGGAGAAATCCCAGTCGCGAGAAGTTGAAGATGTCAGAGTGAATAAGACGAGGAAGTTAGTGAAGAGGTAATAAAATTGTATTTAGTTGATATAAATTTTAGAAGGTTAGATTCTTGTTTCATACCATAACCTATAAACGATCCGGAATTGAGGGGTTATCTGTATATTTGTTATAATATGCGGGTTTATATTGTTTAAAGTTATTTGGTGATACCCAATCATGATCCCGAATTTAGGGTTGTTACAAGTTGGTATTAGAGCAACATGTTATTGGTCCTTAAAATAAGAATAGGTGGAAGTAATATAGAAGTGATAGGCCATATAAGATAGGAAAGACCCTAAGTATACTCATTTTGAGTTTGAATTGAGTATGAATTAAGATTAGCAGATCCAATATGGATTAGTAAGAGAGGATGTTGTTAAGATAAGTGTAAGGCAAATATATTGACGCTATAGATATATTGAGTCCCTAGATCCTATAATTACGAAGAGTTGACGGCTCGGCGGAGACTGGGTAAATTACCCTGCTTTTCATGTAGTTTTCAAGAAAAATGAGATTGATTCTTTTGAGACTTCGTATAAGGAAAGATAGATGAGGTTCATTATGATCCAACTTAGAATTGTGTAGTAGAACGATCTCCAGGTTGGAGGTAACAAGTTGATTGAAGTTGATGGAGAGCCAATTTTGCAAGTTTTAAAGGCACCACCATTGCGAGAATTTTCTTATCACTTTTCGGGTGCCGCGCAAGGAATGACATCTAACATATTAGGTATACTTAAGACTAGCAATAAGATACGACCCTATCTATGGATAAAATGCTGAATTATGTTAATTGGTTGTAAATATGACATTAAGGATGATATGAGAACATCAAATATAGTATTAGATGTCGGCATTGGAGTTAGGATCATGAATATAGTAGGCAACGGTAAATGAAGTTTTTATTGACTAATGAATGAGAAAGAACCTGAGGAGGAATAGAAGATATGTGAAGGTGAATGGACACTTATGTGGTTGTTTCTTAAATTAGGTACCTTATTAAGTGGTTTCTGAGAATAAAAAACAACTCATATAGTAATGAAGACCACGTATGCGATTTTCAAAATTTCAAAAACAAGTTTTCGAAAAAGACTTTCTTAATAAATTTCTAAAAGATCTTTGAGTTTTAAAAATTTGGTTGTCAAATTACTACTTGAGTTTCTTGTTGTTATAAGCAGTAAATTACCTGGAAGAATAATGGATCTTGATTCGGTATTGTTAGTTCAGAAGGCCAAGTATACCCGCTAATATGAAGAAGTTTGAAATGTTCTCTGAAGAAGAGTGCAAACCTTGTTTAATAGTATTAATAATTGAATTAATATGCGGGAACATTATTTACCCAATTCATGCAATTATTAAAGTTTAAAAAAGTTGTCGACCTAAAAGAAGCCCGAGGGTGGTTGAAGAAAATGAGGGAATCTTCCAGACGATTGAAGAAGAATAATATTTCTCACGATGGAGTCGAGGGGTTACATGATCAATGGTTATTTTACGCGGTATAGACGAAATTAGAAGGTATGACTGCAAATTTTGTAAGAACGCGATTATGGTCGAATTATTAAATTATCGAACGTGGAGACATGACGCTAAAAATATAAGACTTAATAGTAGGAAATTGGCATTGTAGGCGAATTTACGAAGGCATTTCTCAAGGACTTTCAGAAGTTATTGTATGACTTGGATTTGGAATTGGTTACTCGAATAAGCTCTGAAAGTATATATAAGTGAAACACGAATAACGACTAAAAGTATCATTCTTTTCTATAACACGACAATGTATATTATTCCCAGTCCTTGAATAAGTATAAACTTCTTTCGTTAATCAGTTTAACGATGTAATAAAGAAGAAGAGGTTGTTGAATACCTTTTCAAATTATTCTTCCTTCAAGATATTTCTTCTAATTCAAACAAGCAGTGTTATGGTGTGACGCTTTGTCGAAATAATGAAGAGTCTAGTGGGACGCCACCTAATTATGTACTGTATGCCATATAGTACGAAAGACTGGCCATCTTGAGTACATATATGGTTGTCTCATTCATATCTAAATTATCACTTATTCTTTCTTCATTAATTATGATATATTGACTTATGGATCCCTCCAATTGTTTTGTCGCATTATTTTTTTTGTAAAAAGCTTTCCAATCAGAATCATATACGAAACATTTTTTTCTTGTATAAGGTATACTCTTTGAGTGTTTTAAAAGAAGTAAAATAATCCCGTGTAACAGATGGAATTATATGTTGAGTATGGATATAATTACAAACCAATAAATTGTGGACATTTATGTGCAAAGAAGAATTGCCATACGGATAACGTGTGGACATGAAGACATCAAATTAGGAATGGATATTTGTTGTACATGATATATTTCAAGTCGAAGATTGTGCCATGAAAGGATTTAGTTAGCAAACGTTTGACTGGAAGCAAAAGAAGATGAAGGAATTTCCAATAATGAACCGGATGCGTGATTAACACGTTAAGAAGGTGAACCATACTGCTATCACGGGGTTATTTTTGTCCTGAAGTTATGGGATCAAAGGAACTCTAAGTACGAATAAATTTCGAGCGTGTTCTTCAAGGAATTGTTAGGCTTTTCAACTCAACTAAGTGAGTTATGGTGATTTTGACGCTCACAACTGAGCCAGTTACGAAGGTCCGTATGGAAAGGCATAAGTGGAAATGAAGAAATGGTGACCCAACTACGAAATTATTTTAAGAAATTATGTTTTACAATCAATTGCATTTTTCACAAGAGTATGATAATTGAGATCATGTATTGGTTATCAGAAATTAAACAAGTTAACTAATGAGAATAAATACATATTGTCAAGGATAAATGAGTTTCTGTATCAGTTGGAAATATGCAGTATAAATTCTTAAAGATAAGTATGTAAAAGCATCAACAATAGGGAATAAGATTAAAAGATATCTTTTAAACGGATTTATGGACATGTGTGCGTAATATGAATTGTTAATTAGAGAACTTGAATTAAAAAATGAACTAGAAAAATCCTGGAATAAAGTTTTTGAGAAATAACAGAATAAATTTATATTCATTAGTGGTATTCTGAGATATCCTGAAGGAATAGATGAAAGGTATGGTTATATCCTTAGTTCGATAAAAGATTAAGGCTATGTCAGTTAGTAGTATATGTGATTATCAGCATGATATATTCTGAAGTATGATGAAATGATGAGGTTGGAGGATGATGGTGGATTGATATAGTTGCTGATTGTTTGGTTGATTGTGGGCGTCGACTTGAGTCCGACTGGTAGTCAATAATATAGAGGAGATGCTACCCAAATTTTTGGGAAATATTCTACTTTTAAAGATAAAAAGTATACTTCCGTGTGTTATTGATATTCCTGTTGATACTCCAAATGATTGCGATCTCGGTTCTTGAAAAATGTTGTTACAACCAAACTGACTTTATATAATTGGATTTTGATTTCATTTAGCTAGTCATCACTTGGTTCAATTGATCAATTAAAAGAGTTAATTGGTTAATTTTACCAACTTATGGTCAGTTGGATGGAAATCTATTCCAATTAGATTAAGTCAAATTATGACATGATTTTCAGATCCGAAATCAAAGCAATTAGAAATTTGGAGGAAGTAAGGATACCAATAGAATTCAGAAATTTAGTGGAATTAGCACGATGTTACTGCAAGCGTGCGAAACCTTATGAAGGAAGGAAGAAAATGAAGAAGGGAGGTAGAATAAAGAAGAGATTAGTAACTATGCAAATATGGATGTTGATAGACGATTAAAGTAATTTTATCATCTACAATAGGGTTTTATTAAAGAACTTGAAGGTATACCAATATAGAATGATAATGTAATGAGAATTATTCTAAATACTAGAAAATTCACTAATACAAGTGTTTGATGTATGATAGAATCTGGCAATGTTAACATGTGAACTAAAGAAGGGAAGGTATTAATTATGTAGAGAAAAAGGCATATAACTGGAATAGAGCCAATAATCTGAAACATATCTTCAATTCGGGAAAGCCAAATATGAGATAGAGGATAGTTGGAGTTTATTAGAAATAAAAGTTGTGCGATTAGTGATTATTTGAGTAAGGCTAAGGAAGTAGCTGTCAATGGATTTTGATAGATCTATTAGCAAGAATTCAAATATTTATGAATTGAAAGCTTTCATTCCAGTATTAGCCACATAAATGGCTTATCTAATGATGAACAAATCAGTACTATTAAGAAGAAGAAATCACTTATGTTAAGAAGAGACAATAAGTCATGAGGATGGAGAACTTAACTAGGAAATGAAGTGGAATCAAAAGGATGATAAAGAAATTTTATAAGATAGTCTAGGATATAAGTATGTTACAGACGTCAGGTGTGACAAAGTTAAAGTAAAGAACGGAGTGAAACGCCTATAACTGGAGATAAGAAATTCATTCTGAGAATATGATTAAATAGGGAAGGTTAATTGAAGGTATTGATTGGCATGGCTTAAGAATGGAAATGGAAGGACATGTAAGTAAATGTCATATCTACCGAAGAATTAAGGCCAGCATCAACGATTAAACATACTATTTTAACTGTCTTAAAAATGAGTATAACTCGATAAGGAATGATATTGTAGAATCACTTAAAAACCAAGGCTGAAGGAAGCATTATTTGAATTATTAGGGATAGGTTAACCAAACCTAATCATTCTTTTATTAATGAATACTTTACCCGTAAATACGTTAGATATTTCTCAAGGATATTGTGACACGTTATCAGATTCAAATATGGATTATAATTGATCGATATTATTACTTGATTTAATATATTGGCAGAAGTACTGAAAGCGTAGTAAACCGTGCTGAACCAAAATAAGATATACCATTCATGAATAAATGTGCACTAGGTAAGACAGAATTAAGAGATATGAGTTGGCTAAACATCTCTAACTCGAGATATTCAAGTTACTCCAAGAATATGATATAAGACATAGATGAAAAAGAAGACTTTCTGATATTATGGCGAGAAGATCAGAATAAACATTATGTGTACCGGAGACGTCAGAGAAAAGCATTACAATAAATTTGATATCGGGACTCCCTAGAACCAAAGAAATGATAATACGGGTTAAAATAGGCGGGTCATGTATCCAGATTAGTATACTTTCCTCTAAATAGTAAAAGAGTTTCGCTCAAGGAATATATTCGATTATGATTCATAAAAATTAAGGTATGATGACGAGTTTGTGCGTCACTCGTATTCAGTTGAGATTTCCTCTTTAATTCTAAAATTCTGGAATTAATTAGAAATGCTTAGAGACCAAAGGAACCATGATCTTAGTGTATCATTCGCAGATGGACGAAAAGAGTAGGAGAACTATTAAAGAGCCTCAAATATGATTGAAAGCGATTACAAGCCAGGCTAATTGAACAAGAATATACGTGGAAAATGAAGTGAAACAACCAATAAATGTTGAAAGCATTAATGAGCACGAATTATTAAAATTAGAAAGACTCGGTTTGAGATAATAAGATAGGCAGGAATATTGTGAGTGAGTTGGCTTTACCGCCGCTCGTATAGTAAGTTCATAAGATGTTTATAAGTATAATCAGGAAAAGTAATTTTGCTCCGTTATGTATAAAATGGAGACCTGAGTCAGTTTGCCCGAGCAACTGATAGATTAAGATGTCATCAAGAGACTATTGAGTAATGATTAATTTTATGAGTTAAATCTTATGAAAAAGTTGTCCGGGTAAGAGATTAACCTGAGAAATTATAAGTGAGGTACTTGAAAAGTATAATTATCTGTTCCTTAGTATGATTCTGAGGACATAATCTTTTTAAGGGGGGAAGGATGTAATAACCCCAATTTTTGGAATTTTTTTGAAACCCTTATGAATAGTGATTTTGCTGATTATGCTGAATAAGAAAACTTTTCATACCACACTTTGTAGAGGTTCTTTTATTGTTATTCTGAGATCTTATTAGTACTCTCTATGGTATATAAGTGTATGTAAAGATCGTCAGAATCCAAATTCGAACACTTTGATTTTTCCCGAAAATCCACCAGATACCGAAAGAATTGAGTATAAGGTAACAGGATAAAAAAGATTTAAATTCAAGGATAATAAGAGAGGATCATATAAGAAATATAATATATATTGAGAAAGGTTTGGGGGAACCCAAGTAATAAGATCCCGTGTATGATCCCTCAAACGATAAACGAGAACGAAAATTAAGCGAACCGTATAACAGATAAGCGGTCATTAACCAAACAATTAAGCAAGGATTAGCATAAGAAGATGCTTTCACCACCAAGTGATGACAAGTGGCAAGAGATGAAGTCACCAAGATGATGTCATGCTTAGTCATACTCCACTCACTTTAAACAACCAACAAATCATCCAAATATCCCATTCACTTCATTTTCCACCACAAAAACATTCAACAAAGCAAATACTCTCCCAAGAACACATAGCTCACGGCTTTTTCATTTTTTCAAGGAAAAAAATTCCAAAAATCAAGTTTCTAGCTTTGTTAATTTGCAAGGTAATTACCCAAGGTCCCTTATGATTAGATAAGCATATCCTAGGAGTTTAAGCTTCTATTTCTTCATGAATCTCTTCCAATAAATCAAGGAAGAAGATGATGAATAGTGTTTTCAAGATTACTAACTTTATTTTCTCTGATTTCCTTTAAGATCCAAGCATTCCTAAGCTATCTCAAGGCTTCTCAAGGCTTCTTAAGGCTTCCTAGCTACTCTAATCACTTCAAGAAAGGTATAACACCTCCAAACCCTAACTTTACTTTGAGTATTAAGATGGTTTTGATGGTTATAGTAAATGAGAAGCATGATGCTTGTGTGTTTAGAGTTCGGATTGGATTTGTAGTGATTTGGATGTTGAAATCTTGTTTATAATTATTGAAACTTAAGTATAGCTAGTAGTTCATGTGTGGGGTTGTATAAAGTGGAAAATCTTGAGGTTTGGGGACTGATATAGTAAGGTTTGAATGAGGGTTGGTTGTATTGGTGGTTGTTTGGGGTGGTATAAAACTTGGTAATTGCGTAAACATAGCCGTCGTAATGCCCGATTTACTTTAGACTGTTTTTGTTCTTAACATCAGGACCCGTGAACTCACTTTTAGGTTTTTACCATTGCCATGATTAGATAGTTCATGTTATGAGCTTCGTTTTGATATGTGGTTCGTTTGAATCCGATGTACGGTTCAGGAGAAACGACCGTTTTAAGTAACGGCGCATCGCGACCGAACCATTACCCCTCGCCTTACTTTGAAACCTTGGTTAAGGACTTTAAATGACTAATTGGGGTATGAAGCAATTATGTTAAGTGGATTAGGCAGTTGGTAAGGTACTCGCGAAAGAATCTCCTTAAAACTCTTAATGGTTAATTTATTAAAAATGGTGGAGCCGAGGGTACTCGAGCGACTTAAGTGAATCGTTAAGCGCAAAAGCGAACGTTAGGGGTCTAATTGGTTAAAGTCTAGTTTCTTAAGCGAACGGGGATTAAATCCGACTTATGTTGTTGTTTATAGGTTATTGGACCCACTCTAAGCTTAAGTCTATCCGGGAACACTCAGGCAAGTTTTCTACCCGTTATACTGTTGTTGTGATGTATATATGCATATGCATTATCTTGGGATAAGTGCATGATTGTTATTAGCAAATCTTGCGATATATTGGAGCATGCTGATATGGTATATATGCATGCATGTTTCGTAATCTTGATATCTAATTGTTGAATCAAATGCTTATAAGTTGCATAATACCTATGCTAGAGATAAGCAGTAGTTGCGTATACCCTTAGTATAGGGGACCCAAAGGTGAACATTTTCTAAACCGGGAGTCGATGTTCCCGAGTATAATATATATATATATATATATTTATATAGATATAGATATAGTTTTCAAAACTATTAATCGAATAAGGTTTATTCGATAACTTTATTTTATTTAATGAATATTATTTTGAATATTCATTCGAGGACTTATGACTCCGCTTAGTTTATTTAATGAATATTATTTTGAATATTCATTTGAGGACTTATGACTCCGCTTATTTTATTTAATGAATATTATTTTGAATATTCATTCGAGGGCTTATGACTCCGCTCCTTTTATTAAATAATGTCCTTTATTTTATTAAAGAATAATATTTCGATAATCAAACTTATTTTCGATTATTCAAATAAAGATAGTACTTTCGTATAAGTATATCTTTGGTTATTTATTATTCATTTCAAGTATAAGTTTTAAAACTTCTACTTCAATTATTTTTATAAGGATTATCCTTATGGGAAAATTATTTAAATAATAATATTCATATATTTTCTAATATATCGGGACTGATTTATTTCATTAAATCAGCATTACTCCAAACATTCTTAAAAATGTTTTCGAGTCTTCAAAATGATTTTAAAAGTTAGAGCGGATCCCAAAACTCGTTTTCAGATTTAAGATCTTCCTTTCGAAGGAGACTTGAATATTCGCTCAAAAAAATCTTAGGGATCCGGCTCTGTGGTGTATTTTATATTCGCAACGAGGTTGCTGTTTTGAGAAAACAATTTGATTACTTGCCCAATGTTCGGGAAGTAAGTCCATCTAATTGAGTCGGCATAAGCGACACGCCGGGGTACGGTCTATGAAGGTGTAAGAGGCTGGGTGACAGTTGTAATAACCCCAAAATTTTGAACTTTTTGTAATCCTTATGAATAGTGTTTTTGCTGATATTTCTGAACAAGAAAACTTTTCATGCCACACTATGTAGGGGTTCTTATATGGATATTTTGAGATTTTATTGGTACTCTATATTGTATATAAGTGTATGTAAAGATCGTCAGAATCCAATTCCGAACACTTTGATTTTTCCCGGAAATCCACTAGATACAGAAAGAATTGAGTATAAGGTAACAGGATAAAAAGGATTTAAATTAAAGGATTATAAGAGAGGATTATAAAAGGAATATAATGTATTGAGAAAGATTAAGGAAACCCAAGTAATAAGATCCCGGGTATGATCCCTCAAACGAGAAACGAGAACAAAAGTTAAGCGAACCGTATAACAGATCAGCGGTCATTAGGCAAACAATTAGGCGTTAATCAAGGAGGTTAGGGATGATGAGGTCATCCAACCAATAAGAAGAGGGCAAGTGAGGGAGGATGACATCACAAGGTGACATAAGCATGACATAAGGGGAAGGAAGTGTGGTTGATTTAAAACCACACAAAGTTCAAGGTTAAAAAGGTAATTAACCAAAAACAAATCAAAAGCAACCAAGCTAGGCAAAACAACTCACAAACACAAAAATCATTTCACTTCTTCATCAAGAAGCTCTCCGCTTTTCTCTTCATTTC
This sequence comes from Apium graveolens, assembly GCF_009905375.1. Taxonomy (NCBI): domain Eukaryota; kingdom Viridiplantae; phylum Streptophyta; class Magnoliopsida; order Apiales; family Apiaceae; genus Apium; species Apium graveolens. The sequence goes on along the minus strand of NC_133651.1, from coordinate 68,999,729 downwards.
AAGGAGGAAAATTCAAAATTCAAGTTCCAAGCTTCCTTAATTAGTAAGGTAATTATCTAATACTCCTTATGCATAGATATGGCTATCTTATAAGTTTAAGCCTCCAATTCATTCTCAATCTCTTCCAAGAAATCAATGAAGAAGATAATGAATAGTGATTTCAAGATTTTTAACATGATTTTCTTTGTTTTTCCTTTAAGATCCAAGCATCCCTAAGATATCGCAAGGCTTCTTAAGGCTTCCTAGCTACTCAAATCACTTCAAGGAAGGTATAACATCTCCAAACCCTAAATTTACTTTGTATATTAGGATGGTTTTGATTGGTATGGTAAAAGAGAAGCTTGATGCTTGTATGTTTAGAGTTTGGGAGGGAGTTGTAGTGAATTGGATGTTGAAATCTTGTTGATTAGTTAAAGGACTTTAGTATAGTTTTAAATTCAAGTTTAAGAATAAGTAAAAATTGTTAATGTTGAGTTGTTGGGGCTTTTATGATGTAGTATGGATGGAGTTTTGATTGGGTTGTGATTGTGGATTGATTGTGGGTTGAATTGGAGTGTTTTAAATTTGGGAAATCGCGTAAACATAGCCGTCGTAATGTCCGATTTACTTTAGGCTGTTTTGTTCTTAATATAAGGACCCGAGAACTCCCTGTTAGGTTTTTACCATTTCCATGATTAGATAGTTCATGTTACGAGCTTCGTTTTGATATGTGGTTCGTTTGATTCCGATGTACGGTTTAGGAGAAACAGCCATTTTAAGTAACGACGTTTCGCGAACGAACCATTAACCCTCGCCTTACTTTGAAACATAGGTTAAAGACCTTAAAGGACTAATTGGAGTATGAAACATTTAAGTAAAGTGTAATAGGCAGTTGGTAAGACACTCGCGAAAGAATCGCCTTAAAACTCATAATGGTTAATTTATTAAAAATGGTGGAGCCGAGGGTACTCGAGCGACTTAAGTGAATCGTTAAGCGCAAAGCGAGCGTTAGAGTCTAAATTAGTTAAAGTATAGATTTATAAGTGACTTTGGTTTAATTCCAACTTATATGTTGTTTATAGGTTACCAGACTCATCCCAAGCCATTTGTAATCCCCAGTCGCTCAGGCAAGTTTTCTACCCGTATAACTGTTGTTGTGATGTATATGTGTATATGCATGATATTGTGATAAATGCATATTTGTTATTAGCAAATTCTTGCGATATATTGGAGAATGTGATATGGTATATATGCATGCCTGTTTCGTATTCTTGATTTATATATCTGTTGGTCCAATTGCTTATAAGTTGCATAATACCTATGCTAGAGATAAGCAGTAGTTGCGTATACCCTTAGTATAGGGGACCCAAAGGTGAACATTTTTCTAAAATCTGGAGTGTATGCTTCCGAGTATAATATATATATATATTTATATATATATGAATAGTTTTTAAAAACTATGAATCAAATAAGGTTTATTCGATAACCTTATTTTATTAATGAATATTATTTTGAATATTCATTCGAGGGCTTATGACCCCGTTTATTTTATAATTGAATATTATTTTGAATATTCATTCAAGGGCTTATGACCCCGTTTATTTTATTATTGAATATTATTTTGAATATTCATTCGAGGGATTATGACCCCGTTTATTTTATTATTGAATATTATTTTGAATATTCATTCGAGGGCTTATGACTCCGTTGATTTTATTATTGAATATTAATTTGAATATTCATTCGAGGGCTTATGACCCCGTTTATTTTATTATTGAATATTATTATTTGAATATTCATTAGAGGACTTATGACTCCGCTTAATTTATTAATGAATATTATTTTGAATATTTATTCGAGGACTTAAAACTCCGATTATTTACTAAATAATATTCTTTATTTTATTAAAGAATAATGTGTCGATAATCAAACTTACTTTTGATTATTCAAATAAAGATATTACTTTCATATAAGTATATCTTTGGTTATTTAATATCCATTTCAAGTATGAGTTTTAAAACTTCTACTTCGATTATTTTTATAAGGATTATCTTTATGAGAATATTATTTAAATAATAATATTCAGATATTTTCTAATATATTGGGACTGATTTACTTTATTAAATCAGCATTACTCCAAACACTCTTTAAAGTGTTTTCGAGTCCTTAAAATGATTTTCAAAAGTTAGAGCGGATCCCAAGAGTGATGACCAGTGGGGAATTCGTCCATCTACTAGTAGAAAAGGTTACTTATTGGTATCTTTGTCTGATCAACAAGATATCGGGTTTATGCCACAATTCTTTTCCTTTCAAAAAAATTCATTGGATGTTACAAACTCTGTTCATACTTTACATGATAGAGGTTTTCAGGAAATGTATAAAGAGATATATATGCGGATATATATATCGGGACTTAATGAAGTATCTCATAACTTCATTTCATTCAATAATATTTCAAAGATTTAATCTATTCAAATCTTGTCTTGTAGTCTCATCTATGTGATGAACTGTTGAAAGCTCCTTATACCTTGAACAGTGGTAGTTCAAGTAGCTTTATAAATGATATAAGTATAGTGAAGTATTTGGTAACTTCATCCCTTGTTTTTGCTTATATCCAGTAAGCAATTTTCTTGCACTTGATAAAGGATTCTAGTAAGTTATCCATTTAGATACTTGCATTATTGTTTACACTATATATTATCTTGCGAGCTGTAATGCTCACTCTTGCTTTATTTCTTCATCACACAACAACAGTTAGGAAAGATGGCCAGACTCAAGCAGACGCAGCGCAAGAGCGTGGGAAGCGCCCTGCGCCTTCCCGTTGAGATCATAGCTGCTATAGCTGTAGAGGTAGATCTATCTGTAGATCAGACCTTCTACTTTTGGGAATCAATTATGTATAATTATAACTTGTGGCAGATAATGGCAAATAATTGTAAACTTATCAAGTAATCATTTTGGGTTGTAATAACATTTAAATTGTGGATTCAAAGACTTGTACTTATTTCAATTTCATCTCTGAGACTATAACGGGTTGTGGTGTGTGTTAGTTTGGGGTCACGGAATAAGGTTAATTATTATTAATTAAGTGAAATGATATTTTGGAAAGAAAGACCGTGATGACCCGGATCCCTGACCCCGGATCTGGGGGTGTTACAAAAATGGTATCAGAGCTAAGCGTTATAAACCTCAGAGATGATGCGATGATATAATAATAAACTCACAAAGATAATAAGAACTCTTGCCAAGTTCATGGTCGGACTACTTAAAGTAGCGCTGACAGTTAAAACCCTTACGGTAACCCTTATAAGTATCATGATAGTAACTTAGCTCGTTTAATGTGTAGGCGCATGAGATAGAGGACCCTGAGATGTTCGAGCGTGAGTATGATGAGGCACTGCTAGATGTCGAGGATCAGGAGGAGCCTGAGATGGAGGAGGATGAGGAGGACCCCTCAGAGGAGTCAGAGACAGAGGTCATTGCTATTTCAGATGAGGAGGACCCGGATGAGGTCCCAGTAGCTGAGGAGCGTGTCGGAGCTATGGTAGTGTACACTGGTACCCCTTTACCCACACTCCCGGTGGTCAGAGCTCCTACCCCTCCACCACTATCTTGGAGCCCCTATGATGACAGCTCAGAGACCCATACTCCCGAGCCTAGGCAGACCGAGGAGGCACCCCCAGCGGCTTCGGATTCACCACATCTCGACCCTGCCCATAGGCAGTCTTTGTTAGCCCACGGCTATGTTCAGGATGTACTGAGGACCCGAGTAGCTGTTGCTGAGGCCCGGCTGGATGAGGCCAGGAGGGAATTGGATGCGGAGTGGGCGGGTAGGCGTACCCGAGCTTATGAGACTAGGGCTGCTATACCCCGATCCTTGAGGAGGGAGCTGACGGGGATAGAGCTCACATCCCGAGCGAGACTCAGATCGCTCCAGGGGGACAGGCATGGTAGGATCTTCAGGCGGAAGGCCGACTATATCTTCCGTCATGCGATGGAAAGGGTATGGGAGCTGACCCGCTCCGGTGTGTGATTCAGGACCGGCGATGGGATAGTCTAGTTGTCTAGTTAGTCGAGGCCTTAGTAAGAGCCAATTTTCCGGGATAGTTGACTTGTATATAGCATCCCTTTTTCTGACTAGACAGATAGACTCTTGTGTATCACTTTTGGGCAGATGGCTGTAGCACTGTTGTACTTTTGACCAGATCAAACTATGTATTTCTCGCATTATGTATATATTTGTTTCCTTTCAGTTCAGTTCCTTAGTGACGAGATCACTGTTTTTATCATTGTTATTACTGCACTTCTTGTTAGAACTGTCATAATATAATAGAATTGCGAGATACATTCTCCCCATTGTAGAACTGTGCAAGGCACAATGTTGTGTATAATTGTGACCTAACGTTGAATTTTTCCCAAAAAAAAATTTTTTATCAGTATCATGCCGCCAAGGAAGATTGGAACTAGGGCGAACCCTGGATCTGAGGACCAGGGAAGCCATAACCAGGATGGTAGGAACCAAGAACACAGTGAAGAGGAAGATGAGGATTATGTTGAACATGATGACTCCCTGTATGAAGAGGAAGAGGAAATATATGATGTTGAGGGATTTGAGATGGAGGCTGAAGAAAGAGAAACTGAGGTTGAGCAACCAATACCAAACCCAGGCATGGATCCCATGGGCCAGTTCATGCAACTGCTAAGGCAAAACTTGGAGTGTCAACCCAACCCACCCCCTCAAGGAAATAACAATGTTGTGGCAAACTCTTTCAGGGCTTTCAAGTCCCTTAAGCCCTCTGAGTTCCACGGATCAGCCGACCCAGTTGAGGCAAGGGCATGGCTAAAGGAAATGGAGAAATCCTTTGAGATTCTGAGTACCGATGAAGCACAGAAGACTGTATTTGCTACCTACCTTCTGAATGGAGAGGCCAGCTACTGGTGGGAGGCCAAGAAAAACATGGAGACAGATGCTATCATAACCTGGGAAAGGTTCAGTCAGTTGTTTTTGGGAAAGTATTTCCCGAGGTTCATGGAGAATCAGAAGGAGCTCAAGTTCTTGGAGCTAAAGCAGAATAACTTATTTGTGGCAGAGTACGAAGCGAAATTTACTGAGTTATCAAGGTTTGTGCTGGAGTTTGTGAGCACCGAGGAAAAGAAAGCTAGGAGGTTTCAGCAGGGACTAAAACCGTGGATTCAGAATAGGGTGGCAATCCTTGAGTTTACTGATTATGCCACTCTGGTGCTAAAAGCAACAATTGTAGAAGCCGGAAGTGAACAAATGCAGAGGGAAAGAGAGAAGGGAATAAAGAGGAAAAGCATGAGCATGGGTGGAGGTTCCGCAGGAAGGAGCTTCCCAACTAGATTTAATCGAGGAGCAGTGTCCCTACCGGGAAAGAACACTGGGTTTAAGCGGCCAATGAGCGTGAATGTGAGCCAGAGCGGCCAGAATTCAAGAATGTCCTATTCCAACCAGTCTCGACACCCATTGCCAGCCTGTAACACTTGTGGAAGGATGCACACTGGGAAGTGTAAAGGAAAGCCAGTAACCAGCTTTAAGTGCGGTCGAGAAGGTCACTATTCAACTAAGTGCCCTTCATCAACCCCTGCCTTCATTCCAACCACCACTTGTCATCAGTGTGGACGCCCGGGTCATTGGAAGAGGAAATTCCCAATGAACAAACCAGCAGCTTCAGGAGCCAGCAGGGCTGCCTCCAATAAGCCACCTATTGCGAGGACTTTCAACATGACAGTCCAGGATGCTTTGAAAGACTCAGATGTGATAGCAGGTACCCTTTCTCTAAATTCAGTCAGTGCAAACGTTTTATTTAATTCGGGAGCAACTAAATCTTTTATATCAAAGGACCTTGCGCGTAAATTAAGACTTAAGGCTGAATCCTTGATAGAACCCTTACAAGTAGAAATAGCCAATCATGAAATTATTCCTGTTAACTAGATTCACCCCGCCTGTGAGTTAGGCATAGGGGAGAAATCTTTTAGTGTTGATCCGATTCCTTTTAAATTAGGGGAGTTTGATGTAATTTGGGAATGGACTGGCTATCTAGCAATGATGCTCAGATAGACTGTAAGGGGAAGAAAGTTAAGTTAAATATCCCAGGAAAGAAAGAAGTTATATTTAGAGGAAAGAGGCAGACGCATAAATTTTTGACTATGGCCCAGGCCAGAAAGATGCTACGAAAAGGAAATGAGGCTTACCTAGCCTATGTGGTGGACATGCAGAAGGAGGTGCCTAACTTATAAGATATTCCGGTAGTCAACGAATTTGAAGACGTATTCCCACAAGACCTTCCGGGATTACCACCCGATAGAGTGATTGAATTTGCTATTGAGTTGGCTCCAGGGACGACACCAGTTTCAAAGGCACCTTACCGGTTAGCCCCATTAGAAATGAAGGAATTAGTTACCCAATTGCAGGAACTCTTGGATAAGGGTATGATCAGACTTAGTGTGTCTCCGTGGGGAGCACCAGTGTTATTTATTAAGAAAAAGGATGGGAGCATGAGGCTGTGCATAGACTATCGAGAGTTAAACAAACTAACCATAAAGAATAGGTACCCGCTACCTAGAATAGACGATATGTTCGACCAGCTAAAGGATGCTGTTTATTTTTCCAAGATTGACCTGAGAACTGGATATCACCAACTAAAGATTAAACCCAAAGATATTTCCAAGACCGCGTTCTGTACCAGGTATGGGCACTATGAGTTCTAGGTAATGTTCTTTGGATTAACCAACGCCCCAGCGGCTTTCATGGATTTAATGAACAGAGTATTTAAGAAGTACTTGGACAAGTGTGTGATAGTTTTTATCGATGATATTTTAATCTACTCAAGGACTGAGGCAGAACATGTAGAGCATTTGAGGATAGCTCTAGGAATACTCAGAGAGGAACAGTTATTTGCCAAATTCTCGAAGTGTGAATTCTGGCGGAATGAAGTACAGTTTTTAGGTCATGTGATCAATAAAGAAGGAGTATTGGTCGACCCCTCCAAGATAGAGGCGGTCTCAAATTGGGAAAGGCCAACCACACCCACAGAGGTAAGGAGTTTTATAGGATTGGCCGGCTACTATCGTAGATTTGTACAGGACTTTGCGAAGATCGCAGCCCCTTTGACACGACTTACTCCTAAGACAGAGAAGTTTGAATGGACGGAAAAATGCGAGAACAGTTTTCAGGAATTAAAGAGAAGATTGGTGACGGCCCCTGTGTTGGCGTTGCCGGACGGAAAAGGAGATTTTGTGATATATAGTGACGCATCGCACAAAGGATTAGGGTGTGTGCTTATGCAGCACGGTAAGGTGATTGCGTATGCATCGAGACAACTGAAGGAATACGAGATTAGATATCCTACTCATGACCTTGAGCTCGCGGAAATAGTTTTTGCCTTAAAAATTTGGAGGCACTACTTGTATGGAGAGAAGTGCGAGATTTTCATAGACCACAAGAGCCTCAAGTACATATTCACGCAAAAAGAGCTCAACATGCGCCAGAGGAGATGGTTAGAGATAATCAAGGACTATGATTGTGAGATTCTCCATCACCCGGGGAAAGCCAATGTGGTGGCTGATGCCCTTAGTAGAAAAGAAAGACTCGGAATGATAATGACTTCGGAAGAATTGATAAAGGATTTTGAGAGAATGTAAATAGAAATAAAGGTAACCGGAACCGGAACTGAAAAGCTTTTTGAGATCTCAATGCAGCCAGAATTATTGGAAAAGATCAGATTGTGCCAAGAGAAGATAAAGAATGAAGGCAGAGAGTCAATGACTGGAGAAGAGATCCATACTGAGAAAGATGATAAAGGGATAATGAGGTACTCCTACCGGATTTGGGGTCTGAACGTTCAAGAGCTTAAAGATGAGATTTTGGATGGAGGCCGTAGTTCAAGGTATTCCATTCACCCGGGAAGCACCAAGATGTATAGGGATTTGAAGGAATATTACTGGTGGCCCAACATGAAGAGGGACGTAGCAGAATGGGTAAGCAAATGTTTGACTTGCCAAAGAGTAAAGGCAGATCACCAGAGACCCAGTGAAATTTTACGACCCCTGGAGATTCCCGAATGGAAATGGGAACAGATAGCCATGGATTTTGTTGTCAGTTTACCAAGGACGAAAGCCAACCATGATGCCATATGGGTGATTATAGACCGACTGACAAAGTCAGCTCATTTCATTCCTATCAATGAGAGATACACAGTCGATAGACTGGTGGACATTTACCTTAAGGAAATAGTGACGCGACATGGAGTCTCAGCGTCCATTGTCTCAGACCGAGACCCCAGGTTCAACTCCAGATTTTGGAGGAGCTTTCAAGAATGTGCGGGGACCAAGTTAAATATGAGTACCGCGTACCATCCCCAGACGGATGGGCAGAGTGAAAGGACCATCCAGACACTAGAGGATATGTTGAGAGTCTGTGCAATAAACTTTAAAGGAAGTTGGGATGATCACTTGCCGTTGATCGAGTTTTCTTATAGCAATAGCTTTCATGCTAGCATCGGAATGCCGCCTTATGAGGCCCTGTACGGAAAAAGGTGTCGATCTCCCTTATACTGGGATGAAGTAGGAGAGCGGAAGATGCTCGGACCCGAAGTGGTCCAAAGGACCAAAGACATAGTGGATCTCATCAGAGGACGACTGGTAGCAGCCCAAGACAGACAGAAGAAATATGCAGACCTAGCCCGAAAGGACAAGGAGTATGGAGTAGGGGACTTAGTACTACTAAAAGTATCCCCTTGGAAGGGGTTAATGAGATTCAGAAAGAAAGGAAAACTAAGCCCAAGATACATTGGACCTTTTGAGATACTAAGACGGATTGGGAAGTTGGCTTACGAGCTAGCCTTACCCTCGAACCTACAACAAGTTCATAATATGTTCCATGTGTCAATGCTAAGGAAGTATCATCGGGATGCCAGACACATAGTGGAGTACGAGCATGTGGATATGCAACCAGATTTGACTTATATGGAGAAACCAGTAAAGATTATGGATAAGAAGGAGCAGGTGCTTCGGAACAAAGTGATCAAGCTAGTTAGAGTGCTATGGCAAAATTATAATATGGAAGAATCAACTTGGGAACTAGAGAGCGCAATGCTAGAAAAGTACCCCCAATTGTTTTCTATTTGATTCCGGGACGGAATCCTTTTAAGGAGGGGAGACTGTAATAACCCCAAAATTTTGAACTTTTTGTAACCCTTATGAATAGTGTTTCTGCTGATATTTCTGAACAAGAAAACTTTTCATGCCACACTATGTAGGGGTTCTTATATGGATATTCTGAGATTTTATTGGTACTCTATATTTTATATAAGTGTATGTAAAGATCGTCAGAATCCAATTCCGAACACTTTGATTTTTCCCGGAAATTCACTAGATACAGAAAGAATTGAGTATAAGGTAACAGGATAAAAAGGATTTAAATTAAAGGATTATAAGAGAGGATCATAAAAGGAATATAATGTATTGAGAAAGGTTAAGGAAACCCAAGTAATAAGATCCCGGGTATGATCCCTCAAACGAGAAACGAGAATGAAAGTTAAGCGAACCGTATAACAGATCAGCGGTCATTAGGCAAACAATTAGGAGTTAATCAAGGAGGTTAGGGATGATGAGGTCATCCAACCAATAAGAAGAGGGCAAGTGAGGGAGGATGACATCACAAGGTGACATAAGCATGACATAAGGGGAAGGAGGTGTAGTTGATTTAAAACCACACAAAGTTCAAGGTTAAAAAGGTAATTAACCAAAAACAAATCAAAAGCAACCAAGCTAGGCAAAACAACTCACAAACAAAAAAATCATTTCACTTCTTCATCAAGAAGCTCTCGACTTTTCTCTTCATTTCAAGGAGGCAAATTCAAAATTCAAGTTCCAAGCTTCCTTAATTAGTAAGGTAATTATCTAACACTCCTTATGCATAGATATGGCTATCTTATAAGTTTAAGCCTCCAATTCATTCTCAATCTCTTCCAAGAAATCAATGAAGAAGATAATGAATAGTGATTTCAAGATTTTTAACATGATTTTCTTTGTTTTTCCTTTAAGATCCAAGCATCCCTAAGATATCTCAAGGCTTCTTAAGGCTTCCTAGCTACTCAAATCACTTCAAGGAAGGTATAACATCTCCAAACCCTAACTTTACTTTGTATATTAGGATGGTTTTGATTGTTATGGTAAAAGAGAAACTTGATCCTTGTATGTTTAGAGTTTGGGAGGGAGTTGTAGCGAATTGGATGTTGAAATCTTGTTGATTAGTTAAAGGACTTAAGTATAGTTTTAAATTCAAGTTTAAGAATAAGTAAAAATTGTTAATGTTGAGTTTTTGGGGCTGTTATGATGTAGTATGGATGGATTTTTGATTGGGTTGTGATTGTGGATTGATTGTGGGTTGAATTGGAGTGTTTTAAATTTGGGAAATCGCGTAAACATAGCCGTCGTAATGTCTGATTTACTTTAGGCTGTTTTGTTCTTAACATTAGGACCCGATAACTCCCTACTAGGTTTCTACCATTGCCATTATTAGATAGTTCATGTTACGAGCTTCGTTTTGATATGTGGTTCGTTTGATTCCGATGTACGGTTTAGGAGAAACGGCCATTTTAAGTAACGACGTTTCGCGAACGAACCATTACCCCTTGCCTTACTTTGAAACATAGGTTAAAGACCTTAAAGGACTAATTGGAGTATGAAACATTTAAGTAAAGTGTAATAGGCAGTTGGTAAGACACTTGCGAAAGAATCGCCTTAAAACTCGTGATGGTTAATTTATTAAAAATGGTGGAGCCGAGGGTACTCGAGCGACTTAAGTGAATCGTTAAGCGCAAAGCGAGCATTAGAGTCTAAATTAGTTAAAGTATAAATTTATAAGTGACTTTGGTTTAATTCCAACTTATATGTTGTTTATAGGTTACCAGACTCGTCCCAAGCCATTTGTAACCCCCAGTCGCTCAGGCAAGTTTTCTACCCGTATAACTGTTGTTGTGATGTATATGTGTATATGCATGATCTTGTGATAAATGCATATTTGTTATTAGCAAATTCTTGCGATATATTGGAGCATGTGATATGTATATATGCATGCCTATTTCGTATTCTTGATTTATATATCTGTTGGTTCAATTGCTTATAAGTTGCATAATACCTATGCTAGAGATAAGCAGTAGTTGCGTATACCCTTAGTATAGGGGACCCAAAGGTGAACATTTTTCTAAAACCGGGAGTCGATGCTTCCGAGTATAATATATATATATATATATATATTTATATATATATATATGAATAGTTTTTAAAAACTATAAATCAAATAAGGTTTATTCGATAACCTTATTTTATTAATTAATATTATTTTGAATATTCATTCGAGGGCTTATGACCCCGTTTATTTTATTATTGAATATTATTTTGAATATTCATTCGAGGGCTTATGACCCCGTTTATTTTATTATTGAATATTATTTTGAATATTCATTTGAGGGCTTATGACCCCGTTTATTTTATTATTGAATATTATTTTGAATATTCATTCGAGGGCTTATGACTCCGTTGATTTTATTATTCAATATTATTTTGAATATTTATTCGAGGGCTTATGACCCCGTTTATTTTATTATTGAATATTATTATTTGAATATTCATTCGAGGACTTATGACTCCGCTTAATTTATTAATGAATATTATTTTGAATATTTATTCGAGGACTTATGACTCTGATTATTTACTAAATAATATTCTTTATTTTATTAAAGAATAATGTGTCGATAATCAAACTTACTTTTAATTATTCAAATAAAGATATTACTTTCATATAAGTATATCTTTGGTTATTTAATATCCATTTCAAGTATGAGTTTTAAAACTTCTACTTCGATTATTTTTATAAGGATTATCTTTATGAGAATATTATTTAAATAATAAAATTCTAATATATTGGGACTGATTTACTTTATGAAATCAGCATTACTCCAAACACTCTTTAAAGTGTTTTCGAGTCCTTAAAATGATTTTCAAAAGTTAGAGCGGATCCCAAATCTCAATTTTTTTATCTATTTAAGATCTTCCTTTTTAAAGGGGATTTAAATACTCGCTCAAAACCAGAGGGATCCGGCTCTGTGGTGTATTTTATATTCGCAACAAGGTTGCGGTTTTGGTAAATGAATTGATTACTTACCCAACGTTCGGGAAGTAAGTACATCTATCGAGTCGGCATAAGCAACATGGGCTCAGTGGGCGTCCATGATAGTGTAAATGGCTCAGTGGGAGTCCATCAAATGCGTAAGTGGCTGAGTGGCAGTCCAGCATAAGGTCCTATTGCGACCAGGGTGATGACCAGTGGGGAATTCGTCCATCTACTAGTAGAAAAGGTTACTTATTGGTATCTTTGCCTGATCAGCAAGATATCGGGTTCATGCCACAATTCTTTTCCTTTCAAAAAAATTCATTGAATGTTACAAACTCTGTTCATACTTTACATGATAGAGGTTTTCAGGAAATGTATAAAGAGATATATATGCGGATATATATATATTGGGACTTAATGAAGTATCTCATAACTTCATTTCATTCAATAATATTTCAAAGATTTAATCTATTCAAATCTTGTCTTGTAGTCTCATCTATGTGATGAACTGTTGAAAGCTCTTTATACCTTGAACAGTGGTAGTTCAAGTAGCTTTATAAATGATATAAGTATAGTGAAGTATTTGGTAACTTCATCCCTTGTTTTTGCTTATATCCAGTAAGTAATTATCTTGCACTTGATAAAGGATTCTAGTAAGTTATCCATTTAGATACTTGCATTATTGTTTACACTATATATTATCTTGCGAGCTGTAATGCTCACTCTTGCTTTATTTCTTTATCACACAACAACAGTTAGGAAAGATGGCCAGACTCAAGCAGACCCAGCACAAGAGCGTGGGAAGCGCCCCGCGCCTTCCCATTGAGATCATAGCTGATATAGCTGCAGAGGTAGATCTATCTGTAGATCAGACCTTCTACTTTTGGGAATCAATTATATATAATTATAACTTGTGGCAGATAATGGCAAATAATTGTAAACTTATCAAGTAATCATTTTGGGTTGTAATAACTTTTAAATTGTGGATTCAAAGACTTGTACTTATTTCAATTTCATCTCTGAGACTATAACGGGTTGTGGTGTGTGTTAGTGTGGGGTCACGGCATAAGGTTAATTATTATTAATTAAGTGAAGTGATATTGTGGAAAGAAAGACCGTGACGACCCTGATCCCTGACCCCGGATCTGGGGGTGTTACAACAGTCCATCCACGCGTGAGTGGTCGGGTAACGGTCTAGCGCGAGGTCTTAATGCGGCCAGGGTGATGACCGGCGAGGAATTCATCCATCTACAGTAGAAAAGGTTACTTATTGGTATCTTTTCCTGATCAGCAAGATATCGGGTTTATGCCAAAATTCTTTTCTTTCCGAATTCATTGGATATTGCAACTCGGTTCATACTTTACATGACAGAGGTTTTCAGGAAATGTGTGAGAGATATATATGGATATATATATATATATATATCGGGACTTAATAAAGTATCTCGTAACTTCATTTCTTTTGAATGATATTTCAAAGATTGAATCTATTCAAACCTTTTCTTTTAGTCTCATCTATGTGATGAACTTTTGAAACTGATGATACCTTGAACGGTGGTAGTTCAAGTAGTATCCGGAAAAAGATATAAGTATATTGGAGTATCTTGTAACTTCATCTTTTGAACTTATATCTAGTAAATGATTATCTTATGCATGTCAAAGATTTTCAGAAAAATGTTGAGACAAGGTAAGATATATGAGATCACCTTACAACGATATTTTTACACAGTTATAAACTCGAACTTTGTGTATATTATACATGTCAGAGGATTTCAAAGATTATGAAAAGTATATATACTTATATACTGAATATTTTGCGCCTTGGTCGCGTTAAGATATCAACTTGGTTCATTTCTTCTTGACCAAGACTTTCATGAGTACTATGAGAATGCTCATATATTGTTAATTATTATACATATTATTTCAGTGGGCTTGTATCTCACCCTTGCTTTCTTCTTTCATCACACAACAACAGATAGAAAAGATGAACAAGACCAAGCTTCCAATTCGCAAGCGGTTAGGAAATGTTCCGCAGTTTTCTGGAAGCGTTGATGTCGCCGTAGCTGAGGTAGGAGCTACCAATAGGCTAGGTTTTCAACTATTGATGAACCAGACTTATGTATAATATGAATTGTAATAATGGCAAGGAATATGTAAATTATTCAGAAACCCTTTTAAGGTGTAACGGTTTATAATTGTGGAATAAAATGACTTGTGTTATTTTTGGTATTCATCTCTGAGACTATAACTTGTGGTGTGTGTGTGTGTATATTGTGGGGTCACAGTACTCAGTAGTTGGTTGACTGTTAAGATTAAGTATTGATAAGGGAAATGGAACTCGTGACAACCCGAATCCCCGACCCCAGATTTGGGGGTATTACAGAAATGGTATCAGAGCTAAGCGTTATAAACCTCAGAGATGATGTGACGTTAAGATAATAAGTTCACTAAGATAATAAGAACTCTTGCCAAGTTCATAGTCGGGCTACCTAACGTAGTACTGACAGTTAAAACCCTTATGGGAACCCTTATAAATATCGTGATAGAAGCGTAGTTCGTTATCGTATATAGTAGCGGGACTCCGAACCCTGAGGTTGAGGAGCAACAGCGCGATGATGTTTTATTACTGATTGGGGATCGAATTGTGGATCCAATGGAACACCCTAATGAGGGACCGAATGATATTAATGTTGAGGATGTAGCGGTTGAGGATGTTATCCCAGAAGGGATTGTTGTTGAGAAGGATCTCGTGGAGGATCCTAACAAGACTGAAGAGATGATCGCTGAGGAATTGATAACCATGGTTAGGGCGACTACCAGAGGTAGGATTGGCCGGTCACTGCCGGAGATTCGTTCAAGTTTGTAAAGATAGTAGCCCCTTTAACACGGCTTACTCGTCAGACTGAGAAGTTCGAATGGACAGAGAAATGCGAGAACAACTTTTAAGAACTGAAGCAAAGGTTGGTGACGTCCCCTCTGTTGGCGTTGGCGGATGGAAAATGAGATTTTGTGAAGTGTAGTGACGCTTCGCATAAGGAATTAGGGTGCTTCTTATACAGCACAGCAAGGTAATCGCGTACGCGTCAAGACAATTAAGGGAATATAAAATTCGATATCCCCACCCATGAGCTTGGGCTCGTGGCAATAGTTTTGCCCTAAAGATTGGAGGCACTACTTGTATGGAGAGAAGTGTGAGATTTACACAAGCCTTAAGTGCTCTAGTACATTTTCACGCAGAAAGAGCTCAACATGCGCCAAATGAGGTGGATAGAGCTAATCAAGGATTACGATTATGAGATTCTTTATCATCCAGGGAAAGCCAAAATGGTGGCTAATTCCCTTAGTAGAAAGGAGAAACTCAAGATGATATTGTCTCTAAGAGAGTTGATTAGAGATTTTGAGAAAATGGAAATAGAAGTGAACGCAACCGGAGCCGGTACCGAAAAGCTGTTTGAGATCGCTATGCGGTCTGGATTATTGGAAAATATAATATTGTGTCAAGAAAAAGTGATGAATGAAGGCAGAGAGTCAATGACTGGAGAAGAGATTAATACCAAGAAAGATGATAAGGGAATAACGAGGTATTCCTACAGAATTTGGGTTCTAAACGTTTAAGAGCGTAAGGACTGGATCTTAGATGAAATCCATAGCTCGAGGAATAAGATTTAGGGCAAACCCCGAATGTGATAGTCAGGGAGGTTGCCATTAAGAAAGAAGGAGCCCATAATATAATGAAGTGGAAAACAAGGATTTTAACGTATAAGATAACCCTAAGTATGGGAGAAGGATGAAACATTTCATACTAAGGAAACAGAAAGTCGAGTAAGCAAAGGAGACCTGAGACGGTACTCCTATACGGCAATTCATGGACCTGTCTAAAAAGAACTTAGACTATTATCCCCAACCACCACCCTGAGGAGACAAGGAAGTAAGAAATTAGGAAAATGGGATGAAGGAAGTGACCTTCAAGAATGTGAAGTGTAAGACCGGTGGCTTGATACCCAGAAAGGGAGACGCTAGGTATGAGAGATATCCCAACATTGAGCTGACTGTTGAGATAAACAACAAGAGTAAATAAGGAATTATTAAGAAGAAGTTCACGTTGAACACGACCAATATCTTCCAGAACATCCTTGTTATCGTTACCAAATCAGGCAAGAAAAGTAGATAACCGTAGTTATCTTTTGGAGGCCATATTGATTGACCTCAATTTGAATAAGGATACTATTATGAAATTAGGTATAGACTATCGAGGTGGGAATGATGAATAAGGTAATCTATCAAGGATATATGACTTGATTTATCCATGGAAGGATGCAAGTACCTTTTTAAAGGCGGAATTAAGGATATAACTTCGATAACTTGAGATGAATCCTAGGGGAATGCATGAGGTTGGCATTACACCCATAATAGGGATAGCGTGAGTTTTGACAGTATGAATTGGAAAGGATCAAGGTAGCAACAACCTTTAAAGATCAGTAGAGAAATTTTTCAGAAGTACATAGACAATGGTTCTAGTATTAGTAAATGGTATTTTGATATGCCCTGTGTCTAGGGAATACAGGAGGAACGATTCAAAGATAACCTTAAAGGTTTTACAAGGAGAAAGGTAATATTCAAAGTTCTCAAGAATAGAAATTTTGATAAAGGAAATGCGACGTAATTATAATAATGCCAAGTGGGGCACATGTTAAACCATAAGAAAGTATAGATTGAACCCAATGAAGGTCAAGAATGGTGAAAACAAGAAGGACCCAAGATAAGAGACGTCCTAAGTATGATCGAGAGTCAATCGTGGCAATGTTCACATCTAAAGACTAAGGCAATGAGTTATGGAAAAATGGTGATCTTTTTTTCTCTTTCTCACAAGGACTTAAGAAAAGCATTTTCACAAAAGCAGTGATTGAAATGAGGTAGAAAATTTAGTTGAAGGTGGTTAAAAAAACATTGATTATAAGGAACTATTACTATCGGGAAAGGCCAATGAGGTGGCCGACACTCTAAGTGCAAGAGAGCAATTATAGGCGCTCGTGCCAGAGGGATGCAGTGATAATGGTTGAAGCCGTAAAGGTTGTATTATGGTTTAGAAGATTGACATTCCTTCTGATGACTGTGCAATACCCAACCGTAATAGTAGTTTGGAAAAGGTTTAATTCGTGTAATCGCCATGAGCGGGCTATCTATCTTAGAAGGAACTATCTTGAGAATAAGCCAGGACCATGTTTCAAAAAGGAGTAAATAAACCTTTGAGCTTCATGTCTCCTAATATAGATATATGATTAAGAATGGTATTAACCTACTATCGTTGCTTTCATTAAAACTCTTCTGCATTTTATCTGCTTCATGTCACGAATGTACATCAGGATCATGAGTGTTCTTCATGAATCATGAACGGTGATCATGTTACCTCCTTAGAAGAATTCGATACGATATGTATGGACTCCGTATGGTTAGCTATTAAGACTTCATGGAAAGCGAATGACTACAGTAGGTCAATGGTGGGCCATAGTAATGCTCCAATGAGTCTATGAATAATGAGACAATGACAACTGTGAGAGTTGTATTGTGATGAATGTTGAGATTGAGTACCACTAATCGGGTCGTGGTGATGTATAAGTTATCATTGAATAGACTAATTAAGTAGAATATTTACCTATTAAATATTTATTCCTCCTTATCAATAAAGGGTCGTATGACTATACGAGGAAGGTTGCGATGCAAGCATAGAATTCTAGTAACGATGATGTCTAGAATGAGATCCCAGATTCGATTTTCGATATCGAGGGAGTTCCAAAGGTGATTGTGTATAAGCTCGAGGAAGAGCATGGGTCCATAGAATGATGGACGGAATAGCAAAAATATTTAGGCATGTGAAATACGATGGTATAATACTTGATGTTGATATAAATACGTATATGTTTTGTTCTCCTATGATAAACCTCTATAGTTCAGAGGTAGATTCCAAGCCAGATATTTTATGGCAATATTTTTTACATATATACAATTCTCTTCAGTTCGTTCTTTTCTCTTCTTTTCATTTCATGTAAGCTGAGAAGAACAACCCTTCCAGAAGGGGAGGTATTGCCGAATGCCTATCTATCTGTGTGATAGAAGCCTAGTAGGATACCACATGTTGTTTAATTGCTTGTCAAGTACTAAAGGCTGGCCACCTTCTGTACTAACTATGCGATATAACAAGTGTTCATGATCATAGTGATCTCTTAATAAATTCTTTTACTTCTATACGATGGATCAAGCTTTCAAAGATAGAAACAGCTAGAAAGGAGTAGTATCAGTGCGGTGGTATTCCGAATCTAACACGTTCGTGATACTAAGGTTGACGCAATTATTAAAAGTTTATAAAATGCTAACGAGCAAAAGTGTAACTAGTATAGTATTATGTACGGAAGATAGTAATGACTACGAACTGGAAAAGAATGGGTATTGAGAAGCAAAAGCTATAATGCTAGAAGCTATGATGAGAGTCTGTGCAATAGACTTGAAAGAATTTGAAATGGTCACTTAACACGGATTGAGTTTTCTTATGACAATAGATCATATGTCATTATCGAGATGTCTCCTTATAAGATCCTTGAGGGAAGACATTGTCGATCTCCCTTATGATATGATGATGTTGCAGAGTGCAAGATGCTTAGACCAGCAATGGTCCAAAGGACCAAGGATATAATAGATTTAATCAGAGGACGGCTGGTAGTAGCCCAAGATGGGCACACGAAGTATGTTGATTTGACACGAAAGGACAAGGAATAGGAAGTAGGGAACCTAGTGCTGTTATAGGTATTCCCTTGGAAAGGATGGATGAGGTTCGGAAAGAAAGGAAAGCTAAGCCCACGAATTGTTGGACCCTTTGAGGTATTAAGACGTATTGAGAAGTTAGCATATGAGCTAGCCCTACCCCCGAACATGTAGCAAGTTCATAACGTGTTCCACGTATCAATATTAAGGAAGTATAATTCGGATGCCAGACAAATAGGGGCATATGAGCGCATAGACATGCAACCCGACGTAACCTATATGGAGCAACCAGGAAGGGTTATAGATTAAAAAGTAACAAGTGCTTAGGAGAAGGGTTATCAAACTAGGCAGAGTTTGGTGGTAGGACCACAATGTGGGAAAATTTACTCGAGAGTTAGAAAGTGCAATGCTAAGAGAGTATCCCTATTCTTTTTCTATCTGATTCCGGGACGAAATCCTTTTAAGGAGGGGAAACTGTAATAACCCCAATTTTTGGATTTTTTTTAAAACCCTTATGAATAGTGATTTTGCTGATTATGCTGAATAAGAAAACTTTTCATACCACACTTTGTAGAGGTTCTTTTATTGTTATTCTGAGATCTTATTAGTACTCTATATGGTATATAAGTGTATGTAAAGATCGTCAGAATCCAAATTCGAACACTTTGATTTTTCCCGAAAATCCACCAGATACCGAAAGAATTGAGTATAAGGTAACATGATAAAAAGGATTTAAATTCAAGGATTATAAGAGAGGATCATATAAGAAATATAATATATATTGAGAAAGGTTTAGGGGAACCCAAGTAATAAGATCCCGGGTATGATCCCTGAAACGATAAACGAGAACGAAAATTAAGCGAACCGTATAACAGATAAGCGGTCATTAACCAAACAATTAAGCAAGGATTAGCATAAGAAGATGCTTCCACCACCAAGTGATGACAAGTGGCAAGAGATGAAGTCACCAAGATGATGTCATGCTTAGTCATACTCCACTCACTTTAAACAACCAACAAATCATCCAAATATCCCATTCACTTCATTTTCCACCACAAAAACATTCAACAAAGCAAATACTCTCCCAAGAACATATAGCTCACGGCTTTTTCATTTTTTCAAGGAGAAAAATTCCAAAAATCAAGTTTCTAGCTTTGTTAATTTGCAAGGTAATTACCCAAGGTCCCTTATGATTAGATAAGCATATCCTAGGAGTTTAAGCTTCTATTTCTTCATGAATCTCTTCCAATAAATCAAGGAAGAAGATGATGAATAGTGTTTTCAAGATTACTAACTTTATTTTCTCTGATTTCCTTTAAGATCCAAGCATTCCTAAGCTATCTCAAGGCTTCTCAAGGCTTCTTAAGGCTTCCTAGCTACTCTAATCACTTCAAGGAAGGTATTGTTGGATTTTTAACGCAACGGGGCATGGCAAAACAATTTTACACATACAAAATCCAAATAAAAGCATATAAATCGTGAATAAAAATTCGAGGGATCGAATCTAACCTTTTAAAATAATTCGGAGACAATGATCAGAGATCCTTAGCAGTTGCTCCTCAAGTGTGAAGCACTCCACCGGTATCCACCAAGAAAACGATGTTAAGGAGGAAGAAGGAGGTGGAGAGAATTGGGTTTTCCAAACTTTTTGGGTTTTCGGGTTTGATGTGGGCTCGAATAAAAATAGGGTCTATAATAGTATATTTATAGGAAAAATTTTCAGCTGAAATTTTCCCATAAATAATATTATTATTATCCCATTTATTATTCTCATTAATAATTAAAACACCTTTTAATTATTAATCCTTTTTCTAAACACTTTAGAAATAATTCTCTCTCTTGATTTAATTTCCAAAAATTAAATCCTTAATTAATAATATTAAGAACTTTTCTTAATTAATTTATAATCAATTAAATCTCATTTAATCAATTATTAAATTTTCCAATTAATTATTTATTTCATAAATAAATAATTATTAGCCATTATTAATTAATTCCTCCACCATTAAATCATTCTCTTTTTATGGTGTGACCCTGTAGGTTCAATATTAAGCCGGTAGTAGAAATAAATAATAATAAAACTATTTTATCATTATTTATATAAATTCTATAATTTATTAAATATGATTAATTAATTAATCACATTTATTCTACATCGTGAGTGATGCTTCTCAACATATCGCGACTATCCGGATAATATGAATTCACTGCTTAGAATACCAAGAACCTGTCAGTGAATAGTTACCGTACAATAAACTCCTTCTACCCTACAATGTTCCGATTAAATACAAGGCCTGGAACTCGTGTCAAGCCTATCTAATTCAATCACTTGCTTACCATTTACTATGCGTAGTTCTATGCAAATTAGAAACTCCTTTCTAATTTCATTCACTCTGGCCAGAGATTCCTGAACTAGCATGTTAGATATATTTGATAATGTCATGGCTAATATGTTTTATGTTTAGATTTCAGATCTTATTTGAACAGGACAAATAAGTACTTAACTGATCAGTACTTATACTGGACGACAGAACTTAAGGGATATCAGTACTTATGTTATCAGGAGATAAGCATCAGGAGATAGATATCAGAACTTAAGTGTTGAAGGATGATCAGATAAGGACAGTAGCTGATTAAAGTTAAGAAGATCAAGATAAACATAAGAAGAGATATGCATGAAGAAGGAATTCCGTGAAGAATGGAATACTTGGAAGAAAAGATATCTGATTGATATATTTTAGGAAGCAGAATTATATTCCATATCAATTAGCGATTATCTTGTAACTGTGTAGTATATAAACACAGACATAGGGTTTACACTATAAGTGTTATCATTATCGAGAAAATTATTTAATATAACCCTAGCAGCTCTCGTGATATTTTGTTCATCACTGAGAGATAACAGTTCCAGATTGTAACAGAGTTTATTGTTTCAATAAAGTTTGTTTTCTGTTACATAAGTTCTTGAAGTTTGATTTGATTGTAATAAACACTGTATTCACCCCCTCTACAGTGAAAGTGTGACCTAACAAGTGGTATCAGAGCCTTCTGTTAACCCACATACAGTTAAAGATCCAAACACAATCATGTCTGACACAGAAACTCCAACTAAGCCTACCAAAACTGAGGAATCATCAAAGACATCAACTCAGAGTCGATATGAGACTATCAGAGTTCCCATATTGAGACCATCTGAATATCCCATATGGAAGGTAAGGATGACCATGTTTCTGGAAGCAACAGATCCAGAATACCTTGATAGAATCAAGGAAGGGCCTCACAAACCTACCAAGCTCGCTGTTGTAGTTGCAGGTGAAGCAGCAAAGACCGTACCAAAGGAAAAGAGTGATTACACTGCTGAAGATATAGCATCTATTGCTAAGGATGCCAAGGTACGACACTTATTGTATAGTGCCATTGATAATGTAATGTCAAACAGGGTAATCAACTGCAAGACTGCTAAGGAGATATGGGATGCACTGGAGACAAGGTGTCAAGGAACTGAAACAGTTAAGAAGAACAGGAAGACAATACTCACTCAAGAGTATGAACACTTTGACTCTAGGACTAATGAGTCATTGACTGATGTATATGATAGATTTGTCAAACTCTTGAATGACTTGTCATTAGTAAATAAGGAGTATGATCTTGAAGATACAAACCTTAAATTCCTGTTAGCTCTTCCTGAATGTTGGGATTTGAAGGCAACAACAATAAGAGACAACTACAATCTTGATGAAACAACTCTTGATGAAATCTATGGAATGCTCAAGACTCATGAACTTGAGATGGAACAAAGAAGCAAGAGGAAAGGAGGAAAGTCAAGGACAGTTGCTCTCAAGGCTGAAGAGGAATCCCCCAAACCACCTTCCTCAAAGAAAGACAAGGGTAAAGCTCTTATCATAAAGTCTGATACTGAGTCATCAAGTTCTGAGAGTGATGATGACTCAGATTCTGAAAGCTTGCCTGAAACTGATGCTGATGAGGAGATGATGAAGCTGTGTGCTCTTATGGTGAAAGGAATCACAAAGATTGCATACAGGAAGTTCAGGAAGGGAAAGAAGTTTTCCAAAAAAGGCATAAGTTCTGATAAGAAGAATTTCAGAAGATCTGAAGGAAGAGGAGGAAAGTCTGACAGAGGAGATTACGCTAATGTTAAATGTTATAATTGTGGTGAGAAAGGCCACATATCTCCTGATTGTAAGAAGACCAAGAGTGACAAAGGCAAAGCTCTTGTCACAAAGCAGAAAAGCTGGACAGACACCTCAGACTCTGAAAGTGAGGAGAACTATGCATTGATGGCAAATGCTGATAAATCAAGTTCTGAGAGCAGTTCTGAAGCTGCTGAAACAAAGGTACCTCAGACTACTTATGCTTTTCATACTGATGATATTAATGAGTTGAGAAGATATCTTAAAACCATGTTTGTTAGTTATAGAGATCAAACTTTAACATGTGAAAGATTAACTTCTGAAAATCTTGCTTTTAGGAAAAGAAATGATTTCTTAGAAAAAGAGTTAGTCATGTTCCATCAAACTCAGCAGGATAGAGATGATGCTTTTTATGTTAGGGATGAAGTGCTAAAAATGAATGAATCTCTAAAAACTGAGTTAGAAAAGGAGAGAGAGATTATCAGAACTTGGACTAACTCTGGCAAAACAACTCAAAATTTGCTAAGCAGTGGAAACTGGAAAGAGGGCTTAGGCTATGGAGAAAATAAAAATGAAAAAGGAACTGTAGAAATTAAGCCTGTTGATAAGCAAAAGCCGAAGTTAAAACCTGTTAAGTTTGTAACTGAAAAATCTGAAAATGAGAAATCAGAAGTTAAAAAGGAATTAGCTTCTGACAAACTAAAAAAGACAGCTGAAGTTAACATAGGCTTAATGACAAAGAAGCAGCTTAAGCATAAGCTGAAAGATGTTAAGAATGCAAACAAGGTAAAATCACCTAGGAAAAACAGGAATGGAAAGGAAGGTGTAAATAAAAGCAATAACTATAAATCTGTTCCTGATGCTCCTAGGAAAGCGTGTCATAACTGTGGAAGTTCTAACCATCTGGCTTCTTTTTGCAGGAAGAATAAGAAGATTAACTCCTTATCTACAAATTCAGGAGTTAAGAGTCAGTCTGTTAGATACAAACCACAAGATCCTTGTTTTCATTGTGGTAGTTTATGGCATTCCATTTATACTTGTAAGGAATATCATACTTTGTACTATGATTATTATCAAATAAAACCTTCTTTAAAGAAAGTTTCTGTTGTTCCTTCTAGTGTAAGTTCTGATTCAAAGTCTGGTAATATAAGTTCTAATAAGAAAACTGTTAACATAAAATCTGATGCTAAATCCGCTGCAAATGTTAACAAACCTAAAAAGGCCAAAGGATCCAAGCAAGTCTGGGTCCTTAAAACTAATAATTAGTGGTCTTTTTGATTGCAGGGCAACAGGAAAAATATTTTAGTTCTGGACAGTGGATGTTCAGGACATATGACTGGAAATAAGGCCCTGCTATCAGACTTTGTGGAGAAAGCTGGCCCAAGTGTTTCTTATGGAGATGGCAACATTGGAAAAACTTTGGGATATGGCAATATCAATCTTGGGAATGTCATCATTAAAGATGTAGCTCTGGTCTCAGGACTTAAACACAACTTACTGAGTATAAGTCAAATCTGTGACAGAGGTTATCATGTTGATTTCTTTGCAGAACACTGTGAAATAGTTAGTAAATCTAAAGAAAAAAATTGTTCTGAAGGGATTCAGGCGTGGTAACATTTATGAAGCTAAGCTTTCAACAAGTTCTGATGGTTCTGCAATCTGTTTAGTGAGTAGAGCCTCAACTGAAGAAAGCTGGAATTGGCACAAGAAACTCTCTCATTTAAACTTCAACAAGATAAATGGACTAATCAAGAAAGATCTTGTGAGAGGACTGCCAAAATCAGTGTTTGTTCCTGATGGACTTTGTGACTCATGTCAGAAGGCTAAACAAAGAAAATCTTCGTTCAAGAGCAAGACTGAATCATCAATTCTTGAGCCTTATTATCTGCTTCATGTTGATCTATTTGGTCCAGTGAATGTCATGTCTATTGCAAAGAAGAAATATGCGTTGGTCATAGTAGATGAGTTCACCAGATACACATGGGTGTATTTCTTGCACACAAAAAGTGAAACTGCATCTATCCTGATTGATCATGTCAAACATCTGGATAAATTGATCAAAGATTCTGTGAAAATTTTGAGGAGTGATAATGGCACTGAATTCAAGAATCTGATAATGGAAGAGTTCTGCAAAAATCATGGAATAAAGCAGGAATTTTCTACTCCTGGAACTCCACAGCAAAATGGAGTTGTTGAAAGGAAGAATAGAACTTTCATTGAAGCTGCACGAACAATGCTTGAAGAAGCAAAGCTTCCAACCTATTTCTGGGCTGAAGCTGTGCAGATTGCTTGTTTTACTCAAAATGCAACACTCATTAACAAGCATGGAAAAACACCATATGAGATGGTGAAGAACAAGAAGCCAAATCTCAAATACTTTCATGTATTTGGATATAAGTGTTTTGTTCTCAAGACTCATCCTGAACAGCTATCCAAGTTTGATCTAAAAGCTGATGAGGGAATCTTTGTTGGATATCCACTTTCTACAAAAGCCTTCAGAGTCTATAATTTGAGAACAAAAGTGGTCATGGAATCTATCAATGTCTCTTTTGATGACAAGAAGATCACTGGACTTGAAGATTGCATTGATCATGATCAGCTGAGATTTGAAAATGAAGATTCATATTCTGATACCTCAAGTCCTGACAGTCTAAGTCCTGATACTATAAATTCTGATGGATTAAACTCTGATGTTATTGAAACTGTGGTGACTACGTCAAAGGAAGATGCACCAATGCAGGGGGAGCATACTCAAGATATTATCACATCTCAAGAAGCATCAGAACATACATCTGGCTCTTCAAATTCTGATTCGTCAAGTTCTGATAAGCCAAGTACTGACAGTACTGAAAATCTAAATACTGAAGGATCCAACTCAGAGAGCATAGTTTCAGGGGGAGCATCAGAAAATGAAACCGAAGACAGCATGAATCATGGGGGAGCATCCAGTTCTAGAGAAATCTTCCATCTGCAAGGAAGTGGACAAAATCACATACACCTGATTTGATAATTGGAAATCCTGAGGCAGGTGTCAGAACTAGAACAGGTACTTCGAATGAATGTCTTTACAATTCTTTTCTCTCTCAGTCTGAGCCAAAGAAAGTGGAAGAAGCTCTTCAAGATGCTGATTGGGTGCAAGCAATGCAGGAAGAGCTGAATGAATTTGAAAGAAACAAAGTCTGGACCTTAGTGCCAAGATCCAAGAATAGATCGGTTGTTGGTACAAAGTGGGTATTCAGAAACAAAACTGACAGTGATGGCATAATTGTAAGGAACAAGGCAAGGCTGGTTGCAAAAGGATATTCTCAACAGGAGGGAATTGACTATGATGAAACATTTGTGCCAGTTGCTAGGTTAGAAGCCATAAGGATATTCATGGCTTATGCTGCTCACAAAAAGTTTACTGTCTTTCAAATGGATATGAAAAGTGCTTTTCTCAATGGAGAATTGGAAGAGGAAGTATATGTTGAACAACCTCCAGGCTTTGTAGACTGCAAACATCCAGATTATGTCTACAGGCTTGATAAAGCACTTTATGGACTTAAGCAAGCTCCTAGAGCATGGTATGAGACTTTAGCTCAGCTTCTTCTGGAAAGTGGATTCAACAGAGGAACTATTGACAAAACACTGTTCTATCTCAACCATGGCAAGGACTTACTTTTGATCCAGATTTATGTTGATGATATTATTTTTGGGTCTCCAAATGACAAACTTTGCAAAAAGTTTGCCAAACTAATGCAGTCAAGATATCAGATGAGTATGATGGGAGAACTTAGTTATTTTCTGGGCCTTCAAGTCAAGCAGAGTGAAGAAGGAACTTTTATTTGTCAATCTAAGTACACCAGAAACTTGCTGAAGAAATTTGGAATGCAAGACTGTTCAAGTGCATCCACTCCCATGGCCACTGCAACAAAACTGGATAAGGATACTGGTAATTCAGTAGATATTACTGATTACAGAGGTATGATTGGCTCACTTCTCTATCTAACTGCTAGTAGACCAGATATCATGTTTGCTACCTGTCTTTGTGCAAGATTTCAAGCAGATCCAAGAGAACCTCACTTAACAGCTGTAAAAAGAATCTTTAAGTATCTTAAAGGAACAGCTGATCTAGGATTATGGTATCCTAGAGAATCAGATTTTAAATTAATAGGTTACTCAGATGCAGATTTTGCAGGTTGCAAAATTGACAGGAAAAGCACAAGTGGTAGCTGCCAATTTCTTGGAGGCAGGTTGGTTTCTTGGTATACCAAGAAACAAAAATCAATTTCCACATCAACTGCAGAAGCAGAGTATATTGCTGCAGGAAGCTGCTGTGCACAGATTCTCTGGATGAAGAATCAGTTACTGGATTATGGGTTAACATATTTCAAAATCCCTATTTACTGTGATAATCAAAGTGCTATTGCTATGACAGGTAATCCAGTTCAACACTCTATGACAAAGCACATCAGCATCAGGTACCATTTCCTCAGGGAACATGTGGATGAAGGTACAGTGGAATTGCATTTTGTTCCCACAGATCAACAAGTAGCAGATATCTTCACAAAACCACTGTGTGAAGCTACCTTTACAAAATTGGTAAATGAACTTGGAATGATTTCAGGTTCTTTCTCTAAATCTGCTTAAACTTGTTCTATGTTATCAGACTTTATGATCAGTATTTACAGAATTAATCTCTTTGTATATTCTGTGCATTAATTGATAAATGTCTTTAAGTACTGACTGTTGTCTGATATATGTTTCTAAACTCTGATCAGTGATATGTCTGTTCAGTAATCATTCTATCCTATGAGGATAATTGTGCTAGATACTGACCTACTAGTCTTCAATAAACAAATGATCCCATGAAAGAAGTAATTATTTCTGTGGAAATCTTATGACACAAGCAAATTCTGATACTTGAGCTTAGTTTAGTTTACTTTATTCATCTTACTACTAAGTCCCAAATTAGAATAATGCTACTCATCTGTTTAAGTTCTGATTCTA
This sequence comes from Apium graveolens, assembly GCF_009905375.1. NCBI lineage: Eukaryota > Viridiplantae > Streptophyta > Magnoliopsida > Apiales > Apiaceae > Apium > Apium graveolens. Next base: position 68,971,718 of record NC_133651.1, on the reverse strand, counting down.
GTAAAACTGCTGAATGTACTAAGTGCTGATAAACCTCACTTATCAAAAGAAGAAGAATAAGAATCAAAGAATAATATCAGGTACTCCTTTGAGATCTAGAGTAAAAATGTGAATGGGACAACCCAAGTGCATTGCTGGTATTAAGTAAATATGCATTAGAAAAGCAAAATATTTTCTTGGTGACTTTTCACACTCTATGATTACTGGAGAAATACTCTGATAATAGCATAAATTTTGATAAACAGTCGTGACTCACTTACACTGAGAAGCCACTGTAAAATAGAATTTCAAAAGATGCATAAAATTAGCACAAAAACAGTTGAGGTGGACTCATGCATGAACTCATTTATCAGTAGGTTTCAGGATAATGACAGCTCTTTAGCAAAATTTTAATTATGACTTATTTCTAAGATGTACTGAAGTAGATCAGACTTTACTCTTTATTATTTATTTAGCTTAATGCACACACATCACTCCATATGAATGATGAAATTTCTGTGGTGGTCTATGTTATTTTAGATAAACAGTCATTGTGTCATTTTTGCACAAATTCTGAGGACAAGTTCTAGTTACACGTTCTGATGATTAAGTTCTGACGTTCATAACTAAGAACTTGTATGAGTATTTACTAAGATAGATATTCCTTGTTCGAGTTAAGACATTATGTTCTGATGACTGTTAAGTTCTGGTATAGGTCTAAGTTCTGATTTTTCAGTCTAACCCTTTACTTGACTTATCTGTGAGTAAAATTTGGTAACAGTCTCAGATTAATTTCGAAATGTTGAAGTGGAAGATTAATAGTCTATGGTTAAAACATAATGGCACTCGTCCTTGAACAGTTCACTCTTGTTACATGTGCACATTCCTTTTCCAATGACTGTTATTCTTTTTCAAAGTCTAGGGAGACGAGGTAGAATTAATTCTACCTGTCAGCATTAAATATCTTCGCGTCTCCTGGCATTCTCTTGCCTATATACACAGCCACTTCACATTAGTTTTCTCATCACACTTGTATCACAAATTCAGTCTTGTTTTTCATTTACTATCACAAATGGCTGAATTTGGCTGGTTCTACAATTACGGTAATGAGACTGTGCATGTCTTTTTGAATGGAATTCCAACTCCCTACCCTATCACCAACATCCCTCACAATCTCTGGATTCAATTTCCAGAGGTTATCAAACGTGATCTGGTGGCCATTCGAAGAGACCTTCACCTTCGTCGTATCCGTCAGCAAGAGCGAATCATACGACTCGCCATCTTGTTCGTCGAAGATAGGAAGAGGAAGATGACTTAATCTCGTCTTCTTCCTGTTCCTCTTCATCCTCAGCTTTGTCAGGCTTCTTAGCTAGGACTAAAGCTGTTGACGTTAGGATTAGAAGCTTAGGGAAAATCTTGTATTGATGTAATTTCTATTTCATATATGTATTGACTTGATATATTAATGAAAACTGTTTTTACTTCAAGATTTTGTCTCTGAGTTATTTTATCTTGTGTTGTTAAATCCTGCTTGATATTCTGATGACCATTTACATTTTGTCTTTATTTAAGTTCTGATTCTTTGTCAGCACTTATTCATCGAAATTATCTCGGTCATTTTTAACATGATTCATTTTCAGAATATTAATGTTGCAGTGAAAAATAATTCAATCAGTGCTAACGGTTTAAATTTTGAATTAAAACTGTGTCTCTTGATAACTGAAATGGTTTTTCCTTGAAACAAGGCAACTGGGTAAGTAATCATTCCTGTTTTCTCGAGCCCAGTAACTATCCGTTATTACTGCATGTCTGACAGGTGTCCAACGGTAACATTTTTTTTCCAGAGTATAAGAACAACAGAGAGAAGATTTCTTTAATCTTTTATTTTCTTTATACTTTATCTCTCTTCTTACTTTTACTCTCTTTCTCATTCTTTCTCACGTTGGTTTTTCATACAGACATTATCTCAAACACCTAACAGGCATACTTGAATTTCAATATTTTTTCACATGGCACCAAAGGATTTAATCATTGATGGAGCAAAGTTTGTTCCAAACAACTATGCTGCAATTCTTGATCATGCTGAAGCTCCATCTGAATTGCATTTTGTGCAAGATCTTCTTGCACATAGTGAGGTTGGGTACGCCTTAACTCAGCCTGAATTATTTTCAAGTCAACAAGTTCTGCGGTTCTGGAGGACTGGAGTTTTTGATGATGGTGGTAAACGAGGAACTCCCAGTATTATCTTCCAAGTGGGTGATTCATCCTATGTAGTCACTCCTGGTATAGTACGAAGAGCATTACATCTTCCAGAAGATTGTACCTTCTCTATACCAGAGGAATCAGAACTTCGGGGGTTAATGACTGATTTGGGATATGAAAAGAGTCTGACGAAACTTGGACAGTTGAAACGGGCTAATATCAGAAGAGAATGGAGTTTCTTCTTCGATTGCATCACCAAGGCTTTTGGCAACAAGTGTTCAAATTTTGATGCCATCCCAATTCTGAGTCAGCACATCGGGTATGCTATTATCCATCAAACTCATTTTGATTTTGCAACTGGAATAATTGGTTTTATTGGGGATAGGATGACAGAGGATCGAGATGTTGTTTATTTTGCTAGATTCTGTCAACTTATTTATACGTATTGTACTGCTGAACCCCAGTTAGTCAGCACTCAAACCCCACCTTTTAAGGTTGCAAAAAGGTACTTTAACGACCTGATAAATGCTGACACAAAGAAATCAATGGTGAGACAATTACAGATTCCTCAGTCTGTGAAACAGATTCTGGTAAATGCTGATCCTGCTACTTACAAATCTGTTTACTCAAATGTTCAACCAACTCACCATAACCAAAATCCATCAACCTCAGTACCTACCTCTCATTCTACTCAACCTACCCTCAGAACTTATCTCAAATCCTATCTCTCCACTTCACAGACTGCTCAACCTTCTTCTTCAGCACCTACTGTGAAGCCTACATCCTCTAAACCAAAGAGAACAAAGACTGTTTCTCACACATCTCAGAAGAAGAGGAGGATCACCTTGAGAGATGACTCAGATTCTGAGGAACCGATTCCTTCTTCAGAACCTGTGGTAAATGAAGCTGAGAAGGCAACTTCTCAGAAGGATTCTGCAATTGGGGGTTCTAGGCTTCTCAAGAGGCTTAGACGTATGACGGTTCCTGAAACTCCCAAGGAATCCAAATCAACAAGGAAGTACAAGAAACAGAGGGCACAAAGGCCAGTTTCAGATGATGAGGAGGAAGCAGCTAAGGAAGGGGATCAGGAATCTCTGATCTCACAAGACAAGGAATTTGCTCCAGTCACTTCTTCTCCATCAACTCCATCTCAGGAACCTGTATCTGACAAGGCTAATTCACCTTCTATGTCTCTTGTTGATCCAGGCACAAGTGCTGAAATTGATATTCAGAACCTGGTTGTGCCTGAAATACTTTTCTTAGAAGCTCCAACAGCAAATAATCCTTCCACAACACCTGTTACTGATGCTGTTCAAACTCCTGAGTTATCACTAACACCTTCTCTGCATCAAGATGCTGATGATCAGATTTTAGGTGAGCATCAGGATATGGCTGTTGATCAGAACTTAGTATCAGATCAGCAATTAGAGGATGTTGAAGCCTCCATTGCTACTCACACAGTTATCTTATCAGAAGATACTGATTCTCTAAGTTCTGATGCTGCAAATGTTGGAGATACTGGTGAGGCTGCTACAACTGTAGATGCTGATGAAGCAGGTCCTTCAGGACATACTCCTCCACTGACTCTTCCTAAGTCTGAACTGGTAAAGGAGTTTGTTCTCAGGGATGCACCAGTACCTTGGAGTGAAACTCCTGCAGGTCAGGAGTGGACTAAGGAATGGAACTCAGTTTCATGTGTTCCAAATGCTTTACATCTTGCTGAGCACTTGACTAAAGCTGATGAAATGTTACATTCTGATGATTTTAAAACCCAGCTTAGAGTCACTGCATTGAGTACTAAACATCTACAAGGTCTTCATTCCAACACTCATGCAGAGCTACACAAGATTCAGGAGAACTTTATCAAATAGGAACAAGTTTGGAAAATTGATAAGAAAAAGTTCTTCCAACCTACCATTGACAGGGTTGCTTATATTGAGAAAACTCAAGAGAAGCAACAAGCTCAGATTGATCAAATTCTGACAAATCAAGCTTCTCAGCAATCGCAACTTACTGAAATCCAGACCTCAGTGGAACTACTTATCTCTCTTTTATTACCTGCTGATGCCAAAAAGGGGGAGAAGGTAATTAAGTCCAAATGCAAAACCAACAAGTCACTGCAAGGAAAGGATGATGGAAAAGATGACCAAGGAAACTCTGGAATGGGTAGTGGTCATAGTCAAGGTAGAAGGTTTACATCAAGACAAGCTAGTCACAGAACAAGTTCTAATACTGGGAAAAGAATAAGTTCTGCTGCTGGTAAAAGGATAAGTTCTGATGAACTTCTAGATCTTGATGAGGAAATGTCAAGACAGTTATTTCTTCAAGAAAATCCAGGGATGGACTTGGAAAGTTTAAAGGAAGAAGAAGCTAGACTTAAATCAGAGAAAGTCATATCTAAATCTGAAGCTTCTGGTAAAAAGTTACTTCCAAAACCTAAAGGCATTGTGATCAAAGAAATGATACATACTGAAGAAACTTTGGCTAGATCACAACCACAGATAGATCCAAGATCCAAGGGTAAAGAAAAGGTTGGTGAACCTATCAAGCCTTATGTACCTCCTGAGGAAGAAGAAATTACTGATGGAAAAGATGATCTTGCTCTGACTTCAAGAAAAGTTCTTAAAACAACCTCTGACATGGCTCAAGTTGTTCAGAGTCAAGAAATTGTAAGTTCTGATATTCAGAAGAAGCAAGTAACCTCTGACAGTGCTCAAGTTAACTTGATATCAGAAAATAAATCTAAAACACTCCTACCAGGATTCACTAAAGCAAAACAGACTCAATCTTTGAAGACTACTCCAAGTGGTTTTGAAGCAAGAGTAGTTACTGGAAAGGAAGCTAGAGATAAAACTGGATTGGGAAGTGCTGATGAAAGAAGAGTACACAACACTACCGATGATCCAACTTCCTTGAGTGAACCAGGTATTGGAGCAACTCCTGAAAGATTGAATCAATTGGAATCTGTACAAATGGTTTACCATACCTACTTGAAGGAACACATCTTGTTGTATTTCATGACAGATGGTAGGGTTTATCATATAAGACAAAATGCCATTCCATTGAAGTATTTTGAAGAATTGGAGCATGTATTATTCTTACTTCAAGTGGATGACAGATTGACAGGGACTGCTGCAAATTATTTGAAAGAACAGATTCAGAGACAGAAAAGACTTTATTCTGTTAAGTCTGACAGCATATATGTTCCAAAGTACAGAAATCACAATGGTGATATTGTTGATATGAAGCCTAATACTGCACAGATCAGAACATATCTTGGTATTAAGGGGCTTGAATTCAATCTAGAGTCTAACAAAGCTTATGTCATAAGACTAGATCGGGAGTTGAGAAAAGCAAAGATTAATGATCTCAGAGCTGCAATATTTCAAACTGGTGAAGATACTGCAGAGCTTAAATATGTCAAACGGAGAATGATTGATGAACTCAGATATGCTGAGAAATGTTTGTTGAAGAATTATCTCAGAACAACTCCTGACATCAGAGAGATCAGAAAATGTTGAAGCCAAGTCAAAGATCTACAACTACTTAAATTCTGATGTGTATACAGACCAAAGTTGTTATCAGAAGTTGAATTGGTAAAAGCTTTAAGGACTGTAAGTTGTAGTTATCTTGTCTATTTCTCATGCATTTGTACTTAATGTTTTTGACATCATCAAATATCTGTTAAACTTGTATATTTTGCTAATTTACAAGTTGGGGGAGATTGTTAGATATATTTGATAATGTCATGGCTAATATGTTTTATGTTTAGATTTCAGATCTTATTTGAACAGGACAAATCAGTACTTAACTGATCAGTACTTATACTGGACGACAGAACTTAAGGGATATCAGTACTTATGTTATCAGGAGATAAGCATCAGGAGATAGATATCAGAACTTAAGTGTTGAAGGATGATCAGATAAGGACAGTAGCTGATTAAAGTTAAGAAGATCAAGATAAACATAAGAAGAGATATGCATGAAGAAGGAATTCCGTGAAGAATGAAATACTTGGAAGAAAAGATATCTGATTGATATATTTTAGGAAGCAGAATTATATTCCATATCAATTAGCGATTATCTTGTAACTGTGTAGTATATAAACACAGACATAGGGTTTACACTATAAGTGTTATCATTATCGAGAAAATTATTTAATATAACCCTAGCAGCTTTCGTGATATTTTGTTCATCACTGAGAGATAACAGTTCCAGATTGTAACAGAGTTTATTGTTTCAATAAAGTTTGTTTTCTGTTACATAAGTTCTTGAAGTTTGATTTGATTGTAATAAACACTGTATTCACCCCCTCTACAGTGAAAGTGTGACCTAACATAGCATAAGTGGATCAGCCTTGAACATTCGCTTCCTTCACTGGAAGGGGTAGATCCTTTATTGATCATACACTATCTTCGTGTACAAATTCCTATACCCAGAAGAGCCCTAATAATTGTCCCTGGAGACTAAGAACTAAACCAAAGCATAGTTCAGTGTACACAAGATGACTATGATGACCTCAAGTCTAAGGATACTTGTACAACTATCACTAGGTGAACAACTGCTGACACGTGAGTGAACTCCATCAGTTGTTCAGCTGTGCGAGTCATGTTCAGTGAACTTATTCCATAATAAGCACCTACATACTAGCTATAGTGTCACCACACAAATGTCTATGAGAACAGACATCCTTCATAATGAAGCAAGCATAGTATGTACCGATCTCTGCGGATTATTAATTACCAGTTAGTAATCCTACGACCAGGAACTATTTAAGTTTAGAGTTATCATCTTCTTAGGTCTCACTATTATGATCTCATCATAATCCATAAAAAGCTTTACTCTAAACTATGGTATATCTTATTTAAACACTTAAGTAGATAAAGCCCGTAATAAAAACAAAACAAGTCTTTATTAATATCAATGAAATCAAAACAGATTACATAAAAGTTATTCCTAAATCCTAATACACGATTAGACTTAGGACATATTCCTTTCAGGTATAACACCTCCAAACCCTAACTTTACTTTGAGTATTAAGATTTTTTTGATGGTTATAGTACATGAGAAGCATGATGCTTGTGTGTTTAGAGTTCGGATTGGATTTGTAGTGATTTGGATGTTGAAATCTTGTTTATAGTTAATGAAACTTAAGTATAGCTAGTAGTTCATGTGTGGGGTTGTATAAAGTGGAAAATCTTGAGGTTTGGGGACTGATATAGTAAGGTTTGAATGAGGTTTGGTTGTATTGGTGGTTGTTTGGGGTGGTTTAAAACTTGGTAATCGCGTAAATATAGCCGTCGTAATGCCCGATTTACTTTAGACTGTTTTTGTTCTTAACATCAGGACCTGTGAACTCACTGTTAGGTTTTGACCATTGCCATGATTAGATAGTTCATGTTACGAGCTTCATTTTGATATGTGGTTCGTTTGAATCCGATGTACGGTTTAGGAGAAACGACCGTTTTAAGTAACGGCGCTTCGCGACCGAACCATTACCCCTCACCTTACTTTGAAACCTTGGTTAAGGACTTTAAATGACTAATTGGGGTATGAAGAAATTATGTTAAGTGGATTAGGCAGTTGGTAAGGTACTCGCGAAAGAATCTCCTTAAAACTCTTAATGGTTAATTTATTAAAAATGGTGGAGCTGAGGGTACTCGAGCGACTTAAGTGAATCGTTAAGCGCGAAAGCGAACGTTAGGGGTCTAATTGGTTAAAGTCTAGTTTCTTAAGCGACCGGGGATTAATTCCGACTTATGTTGTTGTTCATAGGTTATTGGACCCACTCTAAGCTTAAGTCTATCCGGGAACACTCAGGCAAGTTTTCTACCCGTTATACTGTTGTTGTGATGTATATATGCATATGCATTATCTTGTGATAAGTGCATGATTGTTATTAGCAAATCTTGCGATATATTGGAGCATGCTGATATGGTATATATGCATGCCCGTTTTGTAATCTTGATATCTAATTGTTGATTCAAATGCTTATAAGTTGCATAATACCTATGCTAGAGATAAGCAGTAGTTGCGTATACCCTTAGTATAGGGGACCCAAAGGTGAACATTTTCTAAACCGGGAGTCGATGTTCCCGAGTATAATATATATATATATTTATATATATATATATATAGATATAGTTTTCAAAACTATTAATCGAATAAGGTTTATTCGATATCTTTATTTTATTTAATGAATATTATTTTGAATATTCATTCGAGGACTTATGACTCCGCTTAGTTTATTTAATGAATATTATTTTGAATATTCATTTGAGGACTTGTGACTCCGCTTATTTTATTTAATGAATATTATTTTGAATATTCATTCGAGGGCTTACGACTCCGCTCCTTTTATTAAATAATGACCTTTATTTTATTAAAGAATAATGTTTCGATAATCAAACATATTTTTGATTATTCAAATAAAGATAGTACTTTCGTATAAGTATATCTTTGGTTATTTATTATTCATTTCAAGTATAAGTTTTAAAACTTCTACTTCAATTATTTTTATAAGGATTATCCTTATGGGAAAATTATTTAAATAATAATATTCAGATATTTTCTAATATATCGGGACTGATTTATTTCATTAAATCAGCTACTCCAAACATTCTTAAAAATGTTTTCGAGTCTTCAAAAAATTATTTTAAAAGTTAGAGCGGATCCCAAAACTCGTTTTCAGATTTAAGATCTTCCTTTCGAAGGAGACTTGAATATTCGCTCAAAAAAATCTTAGGGATCCGGCTCTGTGGTGTATTTTATATTCTCAACGAGGTTGCTGTTTTGAGAAAATAATTTGATTACTTGCCCAATATTCGGGAAGTAAGTCCATCTAATTGAGTCGGCATAAGCGACAGGCCGGGGTACGGTCTATGAAGGTGTAAGAGGCTGGGTGACAGTCCATCCACGCGTGAGTGGCCGGGTAACGGTCTAGCGCGAGGTCCTAATGCGGCCAGGGTGATGACCGTCGAGGAATTCATCCATCTACAGTAGAAAAGGTTACTTATTGGTATCTTTGCCTGATCAGCAAGATATCGGGTTTATGCCAAAATTCTTTTCTTTCCGAATTCATTGGATATTGCAACTCGGTTCATACTTTACATGACAGAGGTTTTCAGGAAATGTGTGAGAGATATATATGGATATATATATATATATCGGGACTTAATAAAGTATCTCGTAACTTCATTTCTTTTGAATGATATTTCAAAGATTGAATCTATTCAAACCTTTTCTTGTAGTCTCATCTATTTGATGAACTTTTGAAACTGATGATACCTTGAACGGTGGTAGTTCAAGTAGTATCCGGAAAAAGATATAAGTATATTGGAGTATCTTGTAACTTCATCTTTTGAACTTATATCTAGTAAATGATTATCTTATGCATGTCAAAGATTTTCAGAAAAACGTTGAGACAAGGTTAGATATATGAGATCACCTTGCAACGATATTTTTATACAGTTATAAACTGGAATTCTGTGTATATTATACATGTCAGAGGATTTCAAAGATTATGAAAAGTATATATACTTATATAATGAATATTTTGGGACTTGGTCGCGTTAAGATATCAACTTGGTTCATTTCTTCTTGACCAAGACTTTCATGAGTACTATGAGAATGCTCATATATTGTTAATTATTATACATATTATTTCAGTGGGCTTGTTGCTCACCCTTGCTTTCTTCTTTCATCACACAACAACAGATAAAAAAGATGAACAAGACCAAGCTTCTAATTCGCAAGCGGTTAGGAAACGTTCCGCAGTTTTCTGGAAGCATTGATGTCGCCGTAGCTGAGGTAGGAGCTACCAATAGGCTAGGTTTTCAACTATTGATGAACCAGACTTATGTATAATATGAATTATAATAATGGCAAGGAATATGTAAATTATTCAGAAACCCTTTTAAGGTGTAACGGTTTATAATTGTGGAATAAAATGACTTGTGTTATTTTTGGTATTCATCTCTGAGACTATAACTTATGGTGTGTGTGTGTGTATATTGTGGGGTCACAGTACTCAGTAGTTGGTTGACTATTAAGATTAAGTATTGATAAGGGAAATGGAACTCGTGACAACCCGAATCCCCGACCCCGGATTTGGGGGTGTTACAAAGGATGTAATATCTGGGAAATATCGCGTAATTATTTTTATGAATATATAATTATTATGTGATTTTATGCAAATTTTGGTGAATTATCTGATAATTGAATTGATGTTTGGATGTTTATTGTTAGATATATTTGAGATGTCATGTCTAGTCTGATTTATGTTTAGTTTTCAGAACTTAACAACAGGACTTATCAGGTCTTACTGGAAATCAGAACTTACTGTAGTCAGAACTTAATATTAGAACTTAAGGCGTCAGAAGATATATATCAGGACTTAAGTGCAGGAAGACTTTAGATAAGGAATGCGGCTGATTTACAGGAGAAGATCTGGACTAAATTAAAAGAAGATATGCATGAAGAGTTAGAGGACTAGAAGACTTATAGAAGATATCTGATTGATATATTTTAGGAGACAAAATTATATTTCATATCAATTAGAAGATATCTTGTAACTGTGTACTATATAAACACAGCTTAGGGTTTACACTATATGTGTTATCATTATCGAGAAACATTATTAATTGTAACCTAGTAGCTCTTAGTGATATTGTTCATCACTGAGAGAGAACAACATTTCTATTGTAAAAGAGTTTATTTGAATATACTTGATCTTTGTTACATACTTGTGTTGAAATCAATTTGATTGTATAAAGACTATATTCAACCCCCTTCTATAGTGTTGTGTGACCTAACAAGTGGTATCAGAGCTTTTCTGTTAACACACATATAGTAAAGATCCAAATAATCAATCATGTCTGAAGAAACACAAACTCCAACTAAGCCCACCAAAACTCAAGAAACTCAGAACACTCAAACCCACAGTCGATATGAGATAATTAGGGTTCCCATACTGAGACCATCTGAGTATCCCATATGGAAAGTAAAGATGGCTATGTTTCTGAAGCTACAGATCCAGAATACCTTGATAGAATTAATGAAGTGCCATATAAGCCTACCAAGTTCTTTGTTGCAATTGCTGATCAACCAGCAAAGATGATTCTAAAGGAGAAAAGTGAGTACACAGCTGAAGACATCTCATCTATTACTAAGAATGCAAGGGTAAGGCATTTGATGCATATTGCAATTGATAATGTCATGTCAAACAGGGTAATTGGATGCAAGACTGCAAAGGAGATATGGGATGCTTTGGAGACAAGATGCCAGGGAACTGATGCAATAAAAAAGAACAGGAGGACTATACTCACTCAAGAGTATGAGCACTTTGACTCAAAAGCTGATGAGTCATTAACTGATTTATATGACAGGTTTGTCAAACTCTTGAATGATCTGTCACTGTTGGACAAGGAATATGATCTTGAAGATTCAAATCTAAAATTCCTTTTAGCTCTTCCTGAAAATTGGGATTTGAAGTCTACTACCATAAGAGACAACTATGACCTTACTGAAACTACTCTTGATGAAATGTATGGAATGCTCAAGACTTAAGAACTTGAGATGGATCAAAAGAGCAAGAGGCATGGAAGAAAGTCAAGGATAGTTGCTCTTAAAGCTAAGGAGGAATCTTCTAAAGTTGTTGTCTAAAAGAAGGGCAAATGAAAGGCCCTCATCATAAAGTCTGATTCAGAGTCATCATATTCTGATGATGATGATTCAGAAACTGAAAGTTTATCTGAAGCTGATGTTGATGCAGAGATGATGCAACTGTGTGCTCTTATGGTGAAGGGTATCACAAAGATAGCCTACAAGAAATTCAGAAAGGGCGAGAAGTTTTCTTGGAAAGGTGGAAGTTCTGATAAGAAAGGGTTCCGAAAGTCTGAAGGCAAAGAAGGAAAGTTTGACAGAGGAGACAACTCAAATGTCAAATGCTATAATTGTGGTGAAAGAGGCCACATATCTCCTGACTGCAAGAAAGGAAAAAGTAATAAAGGTAAATCACGTGTCACAAAGAAGAAAAGCTGGACAGACACTTCAGATTCCGAAGATGAGGTGAACTATGCCTTGATGGCAAATGCTGATAGCAGCCCTGAAACTGCTGAATTGAAGGTACCTCAAACAACCTTTGCTTTTCATACTGATGATATTACTGAGTTGAGATTATACCTTAAAACCATATTCATTAGTTTTAGAGATTAGACTTTAACATGTGAAAGATTAACATCTGAAAATCTTGATCTTAAAAACGGAAATGACTATTTGGAAAAGGAGTTAGTTTTTCTTCATCAAACTAAAAAAGAAAGAGATGAGGCTTTGTATGTTAGGGATGAAGTGCTAAAATTAAATAAATCTCTAAAAATGATTTAGAAAAGGAAAGAGAGATTATTAGAACTTGGACTAACTCTGGCAGAACAACTCAGAATTTACTAAGTAGTGGAAACTGGAAAGAGGGCTTAGGTTATGGAGATGATAAAAGTGAGAAAGGAACTGTGCAAATTGAGCCAATTATTGTTAAACAGACTTCTAAGCCAAAGGTAAATCCTGTTAAATTTGTAGAAAAAACTGTTATGTCTGATTCTGAAAAGATGAAAGATTCTAAGACAAAAGTAGAAGAAAAGTCAACTTCTGACTAATTAAAACAGGATAAACCAGCTGAAGTAAACATAGGCTTAATGATAAAGAAGCAGCTTAAGCATAAGATGAAAGAGATTAGAAATGTGAACAAGGTAAATGAAGCTAGGAAAAATAGGAATAGAAAGGAAGGTGTGAATAAAAGCAATAATTATATGCATGTTCCTAATACTCCTAGAAAGAAATGTTACAACTGTGGAAACTCTAACCATCTTGCTTCTTTTTGTAGGAAAAATAAAGATATAAACTCTTTACCTCCTAAAACAGGAGTTAAGATTCAGTCTGTTAGGTTTAAACCACAAAATACTTATTTTCATTGTGGTAGTTTATGGCATTCCATTTATACTTGTAAGGAATATCATAATTTGTACTATGATTATTATCAAATAAAACCTTCTTTGAAGAAATTTAGTGTAATTCCTTCTAGTGTAAGTTCTGATGCAAATTCTGATGTAAAGTCTGATAAATAACAAGTTAGCATAAACTCTGAAGCTAAATCTGCTGCAAATGCTAACAAACTTAAAAAGGCCAAAGGATCCAAGCAAGTCTGTGTCCTTAAAACTAACTAATAGTGGTCTTTGTGATTGCAGGGCAACAGGAAAAACATCCTAGTTCTTGACAGTGGATGTTCAGGACATATGACTTGAAATGAAGCCCTGCTATCAGACTTTGTGGAGAAAGCTGGCCCAGGAGTTTCTTATGGAGATGGCAATATGGGAAAAACTCTGGGATATGGCAATATCAATCTTGGAAATGTCATCACTGAGATAGTAGATCTTGTCTCGGGACTTAAACACAATCTGCTAAGTGTGAGTCAAATCTGTGACAAAGGTTATCATGTGAATTTCTTTGAAGAACACTGTGAAGTTGTAAGTAATTCTACATGCAAAGTAGTTCTAAAAGGTTCTAGGCATGGTAACATATATGTAGCCAGACTTTCAACAAACTCTGATGGTTCTGCAATCTGTCTGTTGAGTAGAGCATTAATTGAAGAAAGCTGGAATTGGCACAAGAGACTCTTTCATTTAAATTTCAACAACATAAATGAGCTAGTAAAGAAAGATCTTCTGAGAGGACTTCCAAAATCAGTATTTGCTCCTGATGGCCTTTGTGATTCATGTGAAAAGGCAAAACAAAGAAAATCTTCATTCAAGAGCAAAACTGAATCCTCAATTCTTGAGCCTTATCACCTACTTCATGTTGATCTATTTGGTCCAATCAATGTCATGTATATTGCAAAGAAGAAATATGTTATGGTTATAGTGGATGATTTCACAAGATACACTTGGGTGTATTTCTTGCACAAGAAGAATGAAACTGCATCTACTCTAACTGATCATGTCAGACAGCTGGATAAATTGGTCAAAGATTCTGTTAAAATAATAAGAAGTGATAATGGCACTGAGTTCAAGAATTCAATCATGGAAGAGTTCTGCAAAGAGCATGGAATTAAGCAGGAATTTTCTGCACCTGGAACTCCACCGCAAAATGGAGTTGTAGAAAGAAAGAACAGGACTCTCATTGAAGCTGCACGAACTATGCTTGATGAAGCAAAGCTGCCAACCTACTTTTGGGCTGAAGCTGTGCAGACTGCTTGTTTTACACAGAATGCTACACTCATAAACAAGCATGGAAAAACACCATATGAGATGGTGAAGAAAAAGAAGCCAAATTTGAAATACTTTCATGTATTTGGATGTAAGTGTTTTGTTCTTAAGACTCATCTTGAACAGCTATCAAAATTTGATCTAAAATCTGATGAAGGAATTTTTGTTGGATATCCACTTTCCACAAAAGCCTTCAGAGTCTACAATTTAAGAACAAGGGTTGTCATGGAATCTATCAATGTATCTTTTGATGATAAAAAGATTACTGGACTTGAAGATTTCAATGATCATGATCAACTGAGATTTGAAAATGAAGATTTAAATTCTGATTTTGTAAATTCTGATGGCTTAAATCCTGATCCTGTAAGTTCTAACGGGTTAAATTCTGATGTCATTGAAACTGCGGTAACTACTCCAAGGGAAAATGTACCTGTTCAGGGGGAGCAAGCTGAAGATCCTACCACAACTCAAGACTCTCAAGAAGCATCAGAACCTGTCACTGGATCTTCAAGTTCTGATTCATCAAGTTCTGATGAGCCAAATTCTAATAATTCTGGAAACTCTGATTCTTCAAATCCTGAAGGATCCAACTCAAATTCTGAAGTCTCAGAGAGCATAACTACAGGGCGAGCATCATAAAATGCTGAAGAAGACCGCATGGATCATGGGGGAGGATCCAGTTCTAGAAAACAACGTCCATTTATAAGGAAGTGGAATAAAGCACATATACCTGACTTAATAATTGGAGATCATGAAGCAGGTGTTAGAACTAGAACTGCAACATCAAATGAATGTCTCTATCATTCCTTTCTCTCTCAGACTAAACCAAATAAAGTGGAAGAAGCTCTTCAAGATGCTGATTGGGTGCAAGCAATGCAGGAAGAGTTAAATGAATTTGAAAGAAATAAAGTCTTGACCCTAGTGCCAAGACCAAAGAACAGATCAATTGTTGCCACAAAATGGGCATTCAGAAACAAAACTGACAGTGATGACATAATTACAAGAAACAAAGCAAGGCTGGTTGCTAAAGGCTACTCTCAACAGGAGGGTATTGATTATGATGAAACATTTGCACCAGTTGTTAGATTGGAAGCCATAAGAATCTTTTTGGCTTATACTGCTCACAAGAAGCTTAAAGTCTTTCAAATGGATGTGAAAAGTGCTTTTCTTAATGGAAAATTGGAAGAAGAGGTATATTTTGACCTCCAAGATTTGTAGATCCAAAATTTCCTAATCATGTCTACAAACTTGATAAACCACTTTATGGCCTTAAGCAAGCTCCAAGAGCATGGTATGAGACTTTAGCTCAATTTCTTCTGGAAAGTGGATTTAATAGAGGCACTATTGATAAAACATTGTTCTACCTCAACCATGGAAATGACTTACTTTTGGTACAGATATATGTTGATGATATCATCTTTAGTTCTACAAATGCCAAACTCCGTGAAAGGTTTGCAAACCTAATGCAGTCAAGATATCAAATGAGTATGATGGGAGAACTTAGTTATTTTCTGGGACTTCAAGTCAAGCAAAATGAAGATGGTACTTTCATAAATCAATCCAAGTACATCAGAAATTTACTCAAGAAATTTGGAATGCAAGACTGTTCAACTGCATCCACTCCCATGGCCACTGCAACCAAGTTAGATAAAGATACCGGATCATCTGTAGATATTACTAACTACAGAGGTATTATTGGCTCTTTACTCTATTTAACTGCAAGTAGACCTGATAACATGTATGCTACCTGTCTTTGTGCAAGATTTTAGGCTGATCCAAGAGAACTTCATCTAATAGCTGTGAAAAGAATTTTCAAGTACATCAAGGGTATAACTGATCTAGGATTGTGGTATCCTAGGAAATCATATTTTAAGCTAATAAGTTACTCAGATGCAGATTTTGCAGGATATAAAATAGACAGGAAAAGCACTAGTGGAAGTTGCCAATTTCTTGGAGGCAGATTGGTTTCTTGGTTGTTAGTCCCTAATAATGCAGCAAGAATTACAGAAGGGGGGGTTGAATGTAATTCTAGTAAACATTTTCTTGAACTGTAAAATGTTCTAACTCAAACAATATATATAAGTATTTTGATTTACAAGGTGCGGAATAACAAGTTAAGTAAATCAAAAACACAAAGTAATAAAAATACAAGCTTTTAAAACTTTCTGGTGGATTTGAAAGTATCCACCAGATATATATATATATATATATATATATATATATCGATTGAAGAACTCTGTGAAGAACAAATTGTCTCACAACTGCTTTACAAGTGAACAAATAAACTACAGAGAAATTCTTAACAGTTATAACCTTTTCTATTTCTCTTCTAAAAGTGTTTGCTTAGTTATTTGTTTCACTAGCTACACTTAGTTTATATATCACCAAGTTTACATGGTAATAAGACATGATAATAAAACAAAACTATCGAGTCAAACTCCATGTTGCTTCACTACTCTATTCCAGCATCTTTGAAAATCTTCTTAACTTGCATGGAAATGGTAATGCTTCTTTGTTCTTCATTTCCTATTAAACAGGCTCCCACATTCCTTTTGTAAACACCCAATGTATATGACTGTCTTATCACTGTCAACAGATGCTTGAATTGATCATCCGTCGGGTACATGCTTGTCATCCGTCGGGTTGCCTTGTTGATCATCCGTCGGGTAGCTTTGTTGATCATCCGTCGGGTAGCTATTTGACACTTGACTTCATTTCACTTATACAGAATTATAAGAAATTTTATATTTACAATTAATCATCCTATTCTGCATATCTTATAATAGTCAACATGACTCAAATGCTACTATAGGATCTATACAAAGTTGTTCACAGAAATGTGTTACAATACTTATTGTTACATAAGCTACTCACTCGATGGATGTTAAATCATCATCCGTCGGGACTATATTGAGTCATCCGTCGGGACTATATCTGATCATTCGTCGAGTGCTACATTTTTCACTAAGTTAAATCTACTAAGGTGTTTTGTTGATGTAATCATCAAGTTCACAACATATTCCCAACAATCTCCCCCAAATTATGCCTACTAAAATTGTAGCCATAAATTAAGAGAAACTTGATGATAACAAAACACCCTAAAAATACAGACTTAAAAAATAGTAGATAAAACTAAAAAGTGCTACATTATTTACTGAAAAATTGAAAAGACAAAGTGTACAAAGATTTGCTCACAATCATTTTCAAGGTGCTCCTCTAGTTTTAGCAAATTGATCTATTTCCTTGATTGTTTGGATTTCTTCCCAAGCCTCCTGTTGTTTTCTTCTATTTGATTTTGGAGCTGTTTGTGGAATTCAAGTTCATCAGATTCTGAGAGATCTAGCATTCCTTGCATTTCCAGAAGAGTCTCATTGCTAGAGATGCTCAACTGGTCTTCTAATCTGAAGAATCTTCTAAATCCCTTATCATCCATGAATTCCATCAGCCAGTAGGGCCTTAGATGCACTCTACTCCCTGTATAAGGAATAGTTAAAGTCTTTAGGAGTGCATCTTTGGCTCTAATACTCCTCAGTTCTTCAATCTTCTTTAGAACTAATCGTCTAGCTGTCACACTGAATCCAAAGTTCTTTTTGAAGGATGAATAAAATTTTATCAGTACAGATTGGCTATCTTGAAGAATCCTGTGAAGTGACCATGATATCTCTTTTCCTCCCTTGTACTTGAATACTAACCTTTCAGGTAGATTCTTGTAAGCATCAATCCCTCTAACTTCTTTCAGTTCATCTAGATAGAAGTTTAGATCAAAGAATTCCTTGATGTCACATATGTACATGATATCTGCCTTGTTGACCTTGGTCTGAGCTTTGGTTAGGGACTTGGATTTGAGAGTTAATGAAAGGCATATGTCATAGCCTATTTGTTTATTCGAGGATTTAACTCAACTCAAATAAGAATGTAATAAGTAAATAGTGGATCTATCATCAAAGAGATCTCACAAAGTAACATCTTTCAAAGGATTCAGAAATAATGTTAATCTATAGACTTGAGGAATTACTTCACTGGAAGAAGTTCAAGAAATTGATCAAGCCTCATTGATATAAATCAAGATTGTGGATTTAATCAAGTGATAGAGATCTTGTCAGGGTATCAAATAATTACAGGGATTTAATCTAAATAAAATCAAGTTATCAAAGTCAAGTCATGAAGAAACGTCACGGAAGTTAGTCACTCATGAACCAGACAGTACATCGAGTGTCAACATTGAAGTGGTGGAATTGATTCATAATTTTTAGAAGATTTTCAGAAGAATGGTTGCTGTTCAAGACTAGTATTAATTAATTAAGTCATATAATTTAATTAAGAAAATAAATTATATCTGCAAAGATTATAAAATATTTATTAATTGAATTAATTAATTAATTAATTCTAAATTAATATTATGAATTTTCAGAAATGATTTTGAATTTATATTAAATATTAATTCAGCATGACAATCAATTGAACTAGTATGACAATCATTTGTCATACCAAAAGTCATACTAGTTCAAATGGATTGTCATACCGAAAGTTCTACCAGCTATGGGATTGTCTTGCTAGTTCAAATGATTGTCTCACCGATTGTCTTGCTAGTACAAGTGATTGTCATGCCGATTGTCTTGCTAGTTTAACAGGTTGTCATGCCAATTGTCTTCCTAGCTCAACAGATTGTCTCACCGATTGTCTTTCCAGTTCATTTGATCTCTGTTGATTAAATTATTAAAAGAAAACAGCAGCAGACGTTATTAAGACATTTTGAATACATCTTCAACCACTCAAGAACATAACAGCAGCAGCCGCACAAATATTTCATCTCTCAACTGCAATTCAAGATCATTGATTTTATAGCAATTAAAGTTAAATCTAAACCACTAGAAATCATTTTCTTGTTCTTTTGTAACTATCTAGTGGATCAAAATCCCTAGAACTTAATCTCAAATTGCTTCTAGCAATTGATCCTTTTTATTGCCAAAATAGAAAAAGTTCATGTCGAATTTATTCTGGATTTGTAATAATTTATTTGAGATTAATCCCTTGTAAACGATATCGTTGTTGTAACACCTTTCAAGTTTAATAATAGTTTTATTTAACTTGGATTTTGTTTCACTTTTTTTATTCCGCATTAAATTCAATTAAACCGTATAGTTTGTATTCAACCCCGCCTCTACAAACATATTGGGACCTAACAGTTAAGGGTTTCACTTTCTTGACTGCTCTGGTCTTTGTCTTCTTTGGCTTCATGAAATGAGGTAGATTGAGTTCAGGAATTGGTAGACTATCCCAGTCTATTGGCTCATCCTTTGGAATGATAGGTTCACCATGGAAATTCTTGGATGGATCTATCTTGAATTCTTCATGTGCCACAAAGGGCATGGATGTTTGAGTTGTTGTAGAAGTAGAGTTTCTGGGAAACTGATTTTCCAATCCTTCTTCATCAAAGTTCACTTTTCTCTTGGAGTGAAGTTTGTATCTAAACCTTCTTTTCTGCTGTGATTCTTCTTACATTTTCAGATCCTTAGATCCAGTGGTTTCAGATAGTTGTTCAGGAATTTGTTGTGTGGGTTTCACAGCTTGTAACTTGGCCAAGATAGCAGCTTGCTCCTTCTTTTGTTTGAGCTTTTTAGCATCTAGAGCAGCTTGCTTCTTTTCTTACTTCAATCTTGCCTTTTCTTCCCTTTTTTCTTCAGCAAATTGAGGGTGTCCAGCCACCACACAAATTTCCTTACCATTTCTGAAAACTTTTGCAATTCTCCTTTTCAATGCTGAATCAGCTGGATCCTTGTAGAATGCAATAGATCTTGACAACAGTTTCTTCTCATCAGGCTTTGGTGTCTCATACACTGTGTCCAAAGGGTTCTTGAGTGAAGACTTTGGGTAGTTCACCTTTGGCTTCATAATTAGATCTGCCTTTGGGGATTTGATGTAGGATGTTTGGCTTCTTTTCAGATAGTTCATGCTCATATCATTCACAAAAATTTGCTTGACTTGAGAGTGATGAATGACTGATTTTTCTGGCTTCTTTGCTAGACCAAATTTCTTTTGAATATCCTCATCAATTTTCTCCCAATTTACTGTACTAAACTGCTTCTTCTCAGCTGCTGCTTCATTTATCAGATCAATGCTATCTTTGGTTGGTGGCTTTGTGAAAGCAATTGTTGGCACAATTGCTTTACTCACTTGAATGTTAAGCACCTTTTGCTCCCCCTCACTCCTAGAACTCTCTTTCTCCCCCTTTTTGTTATCATCAAGCTGAGTAGAGGAGGAGGTATGTGCAGCCACCAGTTTATGAAGCAAGTCTGTTTGTTGTGCTTGGTGTAGATGGATTGCTGTAAGAGAAGCTTTCATAGTAACCATTCTTTTCTTCAAGGAATCCACCTTGGTTGCAAGATCAGAGTTTTTCCTGAGCTATCTTTTGATGTCTATCATTGTTGTCTCTGGAAGTCTAGCTTCCAACTTGTCAGACATATCTTTCTTAAGTTGATCAACTTCATTTTTGATGAGGGAGACATTTTGACTTTGTTGGTAGCATGATATTTGCTATAGTTGGAGAGATGCAAGATGTGCTTGCAGAAGCTTCTTGGTGCTAGCATTTGTGGATGATTGAAGTGCAGACTGTGTTTGGCTGATAAGTTGGATGAGTGTTGTCTTGGAATAGTGTTCATCATACTTCTTTGAAAATGCCCAAGATGGCATGCCTGATCTTGAA